>NC_056731.1:1666694257-1666876946 GCF_019279795.1 Protopterus annectens | reverse complement strand
GGTATGCCGTCCTCCCTGCCTCTAGGGCGGCGTCTGCCGTTATTTCCTCCTCTTATGCCTCTGGAGAAGGAATCACCCTGCGTGTCCTGAAAAACCCTCTGCGACTTTTTGAACCACATTTTACTGCCCTTTGGGATAGGGTCTAGAAGGAATGGAAAAACGGACTCCCACGGCAGACAGGGTTTTTCCTTCCTGTTCGCATCTGGTTAGTGTGTCCTTTACCTTGGGTCCAAACAAAAAGGATCCACCAAAGGGAGTGTTGTTAAAATAGACTTAAAGGCCTCTGCAAAGTTACACAAGCGCATCCAGGAGTGTCTTCTAAGAGTAACTCCTGAACCCGCTGCCCTACTCGCTCCATCTGCTGCATAAGATATCAGCCGCATGGAGGAGTTTACGATAGAATTTAAGGTAGACATTTGTGTGTTAAACTTCTCAGACACCGCTTCAGATACGTTACCTTGTAGAGTCTCTCCCAATTCTTTCAGGAGATCTCTCTGGAGCCTAGTCAAGTGAGACAGGTAGTTCAGCGATCTGAGTGTAAAAGCCGCTGAAGAAAAGATACGCTTTCCGTACCTATCCATCGTTTGAGACACCTTGTTCGGTGGATGGACAGTGGAGGAAGTTTCAGCAAGTTCTTTTTTGGTGGCTGCTGCCACTACCATGGCATCTACTGGCACGCCTTTAGTGTGAAAATCTTTGTCCTGAGGTGCTGTCAAGAATTTATTAGGTCTTCTAGGAACTGGTTCCACAGTATAGGGAGATTCCCACACCTTTCGACTCACTAGATCCAGCAGCTAGTCAAAAGGTGGACACTCCCAAGAGGTGGAGGGTTGAGACCCGAAAGCCTTCAGATACACTGACTCCTCACATCAGAAGGGGAGGTGGTGGGCCAGCTGCCTCTTTCTGGATCTCAAGGATATCTGCAAAGGAGCTATCATCAGAGGACGACTTGGGGGACCCTTCTGACTCCTCGAGGTCAGTGTCTGATGTAATGGACTCATCGGGGGAGTCAACATGTTTCCTCTTACAAGTTCGCTTCCGAGGATGCTCCTCAGAAGGATATTCTGGGAAGACCTCGGAAGACTGGGTACCAACTCATGGAGGTTTCCTGAGGCTGTGAGTCTCTGCTGTGGTGGATGAGATAAGGTGCTGAGACTGAAGTCGGCATTTTAGGGGGAAGAGTGTCGGTACCCCTGCTTGGAAATGAAGACTTGGACAGAACACTCATCACCTCAAAAGCCAACCTTCCTAGCTCAGAAGGTGCAGAGGCAGTCCTCGGTGCCAAGGAGATAGGCTCCGAGGCAGATGTGGGGTCCAAACTCACCAGAGCTGAAGCACCGAGAGGTAGGCTCGGAAATGAAGTTCGGGTCCAAGCATCCCCCTCGGGCCCGACCAGACAGCTTAGGACCGTAGACCCAACGGACGGCACCGAAGGGGTCGGAGTGGATATCGGAATCGAGAGACCAACTGAGGTAGCTGGAACCGACCGTTCCACAAGTGGCATAGACATCGCTGGCTCCGATGCGCCTGAGTGGCTCAGAGGAGGAACATCGACAGCGTGTACAGGCACATTAGGCTCCGGAGCCCAAAGTAAATTTGCCAGCGCCTAAGTCTGGAGGACTCTGCGCATCACTCTCTCAACGTCCTCATCAGAAAGGCTCCTAGAGGACCTGGAGAATAAAGTGGGGGATCTAGACCGCTGAAAAATCGGCGATCCGAGTGTTGGAGAGACTGGGCAGAGTTCAGCTGACCAGCTCCGAGACAAAGACTCCATTACTGGCTCCAAAACACCTAGAACCAAAACTGATTGTTCCACATCAGAAACCTCTGTCGGCACCAAAACCATTGGAGCCGAAGAGGATGTAGTCAATTTGGCAATCTTGTCTGGCGGCTCCGAAACAGAATGAGTGGCAGACCACCTTTTAATGGATTTGGCTTTTTCTTTTTTGGAAGATGGTGACTTGGAACTGGAGGACAAAGAAGCCAACTCATCCTCAAAAGAATGTTTTAACAGGCCTTTCAAAATGAGTTTGTTCTTTCTCTCTTGAAGAACACGGGTATTAAAGGCATGACAAAATGAGCAAGACTTTTGAAGGTGAATAGCACCTAAGCAGTAGACACAAAGACTATGTCCATCTGTCAATGACATTTTCTGGGCACACTTAGTACATTTTTTTTAAAGCCCGAAGGCTTGTGGTCCTTAGTATCCTTAGACATATTTGCTGCTACACTAATTAAACACCAATGTCAGAAACCAAGTAAAGAGCAAACAGGACTACCTCTAACTAAACGGTTAGTCCTGTGGAGACAAAGACAGACAGAGGACTAGGTCCTTTAACTGAAACGGGCCTAGCCCTAAGAGAAGAAGTAAATAACTGACAGAGAACTAGGTCCTCTAACTTAAGTGGGCCTAGCCCTGAAAGAAGATACAAGCAACAGAACCGAGGATTAGGTCCTCTAACTTAAATGGGCCTAGCCCTTGGTGAAAGGAAGAAAACAACAATTAAGCAACCCGCACAGCGAAGGAGAGACAAAAGCGATGCAGGGATACAAACAAAAGGCCAACGGTATGACGGCCAATCAGCAAAAGCACAAAACAGCACAAACAGAGCAAACAATGCCAAAAGAAATGTTTAAAACGGACACAGGTTATGAAACTATCACTAAATCAGTGAATACAGATACTTTAGGAAACAATAACTTGAAAAAAATTTTCACTTAGCCACGGACAAGAAGAAGCACGTCTGAGCTCGAGTGGCAAACGAGATCTGGGGTACATTAGCAGGACATTATGGGATACCTCCTGGCCACAAGCCAATCAGAAGATTTTGAGCTAGAGAACTGCAGAGTCGGAGCCGAGGTTCAGCTCCGAACCAAAGTGTAAGAATGAAGGCGAGCTAGGACTAACATCCACAGATCCCTGGCTGGTGCAGTGAGGAGCTAACTGTCTAAATATGGGAACACCTGGAATGCCTGCAGCCCAAGAATTGCTGCAACCACTGCCATGCATTTGGTGAACACTAAATGGGGGGCTGTGCTGAGATCAAAATTCATTGCCCTGAATTGAAAACAATTGTCTCTTAGCTGGAAAGGCAGAAATCTCATGGACTGCCTCGCCATCTGGATATGATAGTAGGCATACTGAAGATCTTCTGGGCTCACCCAGTCATCCTTTCTCAGAAGTGGTAGAATGGGACTGAACAATGACCATCCACAAAATGTATCTCTTTCATGAACTGAATAACGTTGTTTAGGTCAAAGACTAGCCTGAGGTCCCCTGTTTTCTTCAGAACTAAAAATAATCTGGAACAGACTCCAGCTCATTACTGGTCTTGAAGGAACCTGCTGGATGCCTCTTTAAGCAGCTTTTTTTTACTTCTGCTGTTGCAGATTCCATTTGACTAGGTGATACATCTGGAATCCTTTTCTTTCTGTGGATGAGAAACAAAGGGAATAACATAGCCTGTGGTGATTATCCTCCGTATCAATGAATCTTGTGTGACGGCCTGACAGGGGAGAGGGTTCAAGACCAAGTACCGCCCCCTCCCCCTCGAGTGCCTCCTGAGTGGAGCAGTCAGGCAACCCTTCAGGAGTGCTGATGGGGTTTTTCAGTGAGAACCACAAAACCCTTGACTTTGCATTCGGCCTCTAGGGCAATATCCATTAAAGTTACCCCCCCCCCTTGCCGGTACGGGGGTGTCCACAGGGAAGTCTTGCTAGACTCCCTGGTGTTTCAGAACCCACAGCTTCTTTCTCCCTTTATGGTTCCTAGAAAAGGTCCTTTAATGGGTGGAAAGGTGGATTCCAATGACAACACAGGGTCTTGCCTTCCTGCTCGTTCCTGGTGAGCGTTTCTTTCACCTTCAGTCCAGAGTTGAACCATCAACAGGGAAGTTGCATGAAGAACATCCCGAAGCCTTCCATAAAGTCACACAAGTGCATCCAGGCATGCCAGCAGATGGCAATGTCATTGCCTCCTGCTCTGGCCATCATATCAGATGTCACATGGGCAAGGTAATTCAACACTAAGTGCAAAGGTCACTGGGGCATACGTCTGTTTCCCAAATCTGTCCAAAGCAATGGACTCCCTGTTAGAGGGTTGGACAGCTGTGCTCTCCTCTAAGAGTTCCTTCTTTGTGACTGCTGCAACAACCATGGTATCAACTGGGGAACCCTTGCTCCTGTGTGCCCTAGTCCTATGGCCAACAAATATCCTGTCTGGCTTATCAGCTGCACCACATCAGATTCCTTCAAAGCCCGTTTCCCCACTTAGGTCTATAAGATCATCAGTATGCAGTACCACCTAAGAAGGAGGAGAAAAGCCAGCCCCAAACACATTGAAAGACCGAGAAATCAAGAGAAGGTGCGTCTGAGGTCCAAACCCCTTGTTGTTTCATCAAGTCAAGAAAGTCACCAAAGAGACATCTCCTAATTTGGATTGTGGGGACCCTTCACCCTCATCGAAGTCTGTGTCTTCAGTGACTCATTTCTAAGAGGAATTTAAGTGTCTCATTTTAAAAGTATGTTTCCTAGGAGTCAGCTTCATTTGGGCTTCTGGTGATGGTTCTCAGCTTGATTCTAATCTTACATGGTGAGCACCCCAAGGATAAAGGTGGCTGGTTGTTCCAGTCAACTAGGGTGTACAGTTTCACACACAGTATCCAATGGAAGTTGGGATGGAGAAGAGGATGGCAGAGAGACCTCTTCTCTCAGTCTGGCAAAAACTCTTTCAACTGACTAATGCCAAAGACCCACTCAAATCCAAAGAATCACTCCTCCTATCCGAAAAAACAGATATGATGAAACATTGTCTGCTGCAACCCACTCTGTCTCAGACGCTGACAATGGAGCAGAGCTATCAAGCACCAAGGCATAAAGTGGAAGAGATGGATCCAAAAACTTTGGAGTAGACCCAACTCCTGAGCCTCTGTTCCGAGGTTGTGGCTGAGGGACTTGTCCCAATCTGACAAAATCAGAGTCAAGACTGTAAGGGATACAGTCACAGTCAAAGTTGAGAGGACTATTGGCTTGGAGAGGTTAGTGTCCCAGGAAGGCTGAGATCTGAAGGTGAAACTGGAGTAGAAGAAACCAATGTAAGGGCAGCTGGGACAATACCAAGGGTACATGAAGGGGGCAGTGTGGGAGGACCTCCAGTTGAATCTGCTTTCAAAGAAACTTCTGCATCATCCTGTTGACATCTGCTTCTTTAAGACAACTCATTGAACGGAAGGATCTTGAAGAAAAGATCATCAAAGGTGACTGGGATGAACGCCTCTCCTGCAGGAAGGGAGGGTGCAGCCTAGGGCTCAACTGCTCCAGATAGAAACAAGGAGGAAGCATTGGACAACATATTTAAGAGGTTTCTGGATCTGAATGTTTAGGCAATTTCAGCACCAGATCCAAAAGTTCTGTAGGATCTGTTGACAGTTTTCTGGATTTCTCCACTTTCATTTCTACATCCTTCTTGCTCTCTTTCTTTGGGTTTTTCTCCTTTTCGTTTTCTTTAGATGGCTTGGGTTTCTCAGTTCTCTTAGATAGAGAAGAAGTCTCTGAAGTTCACGCTTGGGGAGGTGTCCCTGTGACCCTGAAGAGCTCTAGCACCAAAACATGTACATGCCTGGCAGTCGGTATCCTATCGCAAGGCAGTAGACACAATGAACGAGGGTCCTGAGGAGAGATTTTTTTTAAGTCACAGGCTGAACATGTCTTCAAACAGGCGACCTTTCCAACATAACTGAAAACACAACAAAGACACCAGCGATGACAAAATAATGAAAGTACTACAAAAACCCTACTACCTACTCACTCAGAACTAAACAGAGAAGCACTAGAAAATACAACAGCAATAACAATAGTATTTTTTTGTCCAGAAGGTATGAAAAGTAGAAATAGCTAGATAAGGAAATTAGCAAAGGACAGCTTAAAAAGCATCTCAACTCTTAAAGTCAGAACCCTCAAAGACCACATCTTTCTGGATTAAGCAGCAAATGAAATATGAGGTACTTTGTGGAAAGGAGTGAAATGTGGATGGGGAGAAGTCAGCAACCTGCATCAAAAGCTTCTGAAAGGCACTGAAGTCAAATCAGGTCGATCCTGTAACACTCAAGTTGAATCACACAAACATAGACATTGGATCTGTTTGTGTCGGTACTTTGTTTACAGCTAGACACTACATTATCTTGATACTCTGCTACAGAAAAAAAGTTTGCTTACTTATAGAAAAACAAAGACTGAAACTAATAAAGCTGGAAAAGCAGCAGAGAATTCAGCAAGAAAAATATTACTATTGTGAAGCAAGACAGAGTGAGCATGGAGTAAGAAACCAAACCTCTTTCATAGGTAGATGCGGCAATTCACTGCCCACTGATCTCTGATGACTTCATCGTTGTTATACCCTGATACAGATCAGCAGATTCTAGAACCTTCCATTACTATATGTGGCTTACAGAAAAAATAACAGGCAAATGCAAGAGGGTTTACAGACAACCCTAGATTACACAAGTCACCAGGGAGACCAATGGGATAACCCATTGTAATATACAGTTCTGTTTGGAAAGAAATAATTAGTTACTTGTGCTTACTAATAAAACTGGGACAGTCAAAGAAAGTTTAAGAACAACTGAAACAGCTTATCAACTAATGTGGCTGTGGGATGTAAAAATATTTGCTTCAGTTCTAGGACGTTTAATGTAGGCAGTGAATTTAATATTGAAACTCCTCCTCATGTTTACACTATTATGGTCAAGTTTGATTCACTGAATTTGGAGGAGCAAAACTGCTAGTCTAGGCCAAGAAATTAAAAGCATCATTCATGCAAAAAACTCTGGTACAAGAAATGCAAACTAAGCAAGACCATGATAAAAGCAATACAAAATCTCCCATACGGAAATAGTGCTGCAGCAAAATAAATCCTTGCCTTAGCAGATAAATGGGCTACAAGGAGAAAAAATGGAATTAGCAAGGCACTCAAAAAGGTACAATCTTCAAGTGGCCAGTGTCCTAGAACACTTACTTAATTCATAGATGCCAATGACAACAGTTTAAAAATGTTTTTTTTTTTTTCTGAACTAAGGTAAAGAGAACTCCCGGTTTGTTAAATGTCAAGTTGGACAGCATCTAGGGGTTATGACCATCACCAGCCTGGTCAGAACAAGAATATTATTGTCCATTTTTGTTCTCTTTCTGACAAACATGCTGTACTACTAAGTCTTTAAAGCATGGAAAATAAGGAAGTTATGTACCTACCATAACGTTCCATGTTAGTTGTCTTCTTCTCGCCTTCTTTCTTGCTGGATGGGTTCAGAGCCAACCCTCTGCTCCGACTAGGCCAATACTAAAGCTCGAGAGCTTATTCCACTGGCTCGAGGCTCCCCTATATCCCACAATGCTAGGCGGTAACTACTCAGATCTCGTTTGATAGCTAAAACCAAGCAGTTCTGGTCTCCATAGAATGGAGAAGAGAGAAAAAGAACCCACCTCTATATATAAAACTGTAGTAAACTACCACAAACATAAAAAGGAAGAATAGAGGTGGTAGAACATGTGGGAAGGAAAAAATCCCAATGGAAGATCCCAAATATTCCTATCGGTCTGTCCAGGCTAGGGGGAAGGAGGGTGGGACGCAAGAAAGAAGGTGAGAAGACAACTAACATGGAACGTTATGGTAGGTACATAACTTCTTAATGTTAAGTTGTCAATCTCGCCTTCATTCTTGCTGGATGGGACCGCGTCCCTAGCACCTTACCCCGGGTGACCTATCAGAACAGACTCTTGAGAACAGTGGAACCAAAGTTGGCACGGTTTCTGGAGGCCATATCCAACTTGTAATGCAAAATAAAGGTATGAGGAGAAGCCCATGTGGCTGCTGCACAAATGGAATCTATTGGTAGCCTGTCCTGAAAAGTTACAGATGTAGCTAATGCCCTAGTTGAATGAGCTCTAGGTCTTGAAGGCAGTTTTTGATGTCTGATTTCATAGATGAAGGTAATTATAGAGGTAAGCCATCTTGAAAGGGACACTTTAGTAACTGGAAGGCCCAATTTCCCTTCTGCATAAGACAGGAAAAGCTGATCAGATTTCCTGAACTGTTTAGTCCTGTCTAAATAATATCTAAGTTGGCGGTGAACATCTAGAAAATTTAACTTTTGTTCCGACCTGTTGGAATAATCAGGGAAGAAGACTGGGAGATCAATCGTCTGGTTTAGGTTTGCCTCAGAGGAAACCTTAGGCAAGAAGGACGGATTAGTCCGGAGAGACACCCTGTCTTTATGGAAAACTAAGTAAGGAGGACGACTGCAAAGAGCATGAAGTTCAGATACCCTTCTAGCTGATGTTATGGCTACTAGAAAAAGTGTTTTCCATGAGAGCAACTTAAGAGGGCATGAAGCTGCTGGTTCGAAGGGGGGGAGAATAAAGGATGCTAGGACCAAATTCAAGTCCCATTGAGGTGGGGGATCTTTGATTGGGGGCTTGAGCAGAAAAACACCTCTTAAAAAGGCTTTGCAGAGTTTATGGGACATGATACTGGAGTCCGAGACACCTACATGAAAGTTAGATATAGCAGCTAGTTGTACTCTAATGGTATATGAGGAAGAGCCTAAATGAAAGAGCTCTGCTAGAAAGTCTAGGCTAGACTGGATAGGTGCAGTGAAGGGGTCTGTATTTTTTGATGCTGCCCAAAAGGCAAAACGTTTCCACTTACTATTATAAATCCTCCTGGTAGAAGACTTGTGAGAGGCTATCAGGATGTTACGGACCGAATGAGAGATTAAGGGAAGCCTGGCTAGGGTAGGAATCGGAGAAACCACGCTGTGAGGTTGAGAGATTGAAGGGAGTGGTGCAGCTGGCCCGACTGGTGGGTCAAAAGATCTGGCACCGGGTCCAGATGCCAAGGCTGCTCCAACAGGTAATGATGGAGGAACGGAAACCATATCTGTCGAGGCCAGTAAGGGGCAATGAGGATCATGGTGACTCAAGGCGATAGCTTTCTGAATTAATTGAGAGATCAGTGGAAAGGGGGGGGAGCATACAGAAGTCCCCGGGGCCAATCATGGACTAGAGCGTCTCTGGTGGGATGGCTTGGTAACGGGAAGAGTGTGAAGAAGTCGTGACACTTGCTGTTTTGGGGATCGCAGCAAGGCCGGCCCCATCTTTGAAAGACTTCTTCCAGCACTAATTTTTTTTTTAGAGACCACTCGTGAGGCATGAGAATGGCCCTGCTCAACTTGTCCGCAATCACGTTGGACTTCCCGGGAATGTGCGTTGCTATCAGAAAACGCTGAGAAGAAATCGCCCACTGCCAAAGTCTGAGTGCCTCTGTTTGTTGCTGTACCACACTACGGACATGTTGTCCGTCTGAATTGCAATAGCCCCTGTGGGAAGAGAGTCCTGAAGGGCTTGCAATGCTAAAAGCACTGCTCTCATCTCTGAGATATTTATGTGCAAGTGGCACTCGAAAGGTTGCCACGTGCCCTGGACTGTTCTGCCCTGATAATGCCCCCACCCACCCGATCAAGGAGGCATCCGTTGTCACCGTGGCGATTGGGGGGGGTGAAGGGTCTGCCCTGGAGAACTTGAGGTGATGTGATCCACCAAGACAGGTGATTCTTGCATGATTGAGTTAGTAGGATGATGTGAGACATCGGGAGCTGTTGGAAGGACCATTGAGTAAACAGCATCCACTGGAGGATCCGCATGTGAAAAAGAGCTAAGGGGAGAAGTGTAATAGTAGCTGCCATGAGTCCTAATACCTTCAAGACTACCCTGGCTTTGACCTTGTTGCACTGAAGTAGAAGGTAAACTTGTTTGCGGATATCTAATACTCTTTGCTCTGTAAGTCTGGCGGAAAGATGGACTGTGTCTAAGGTGGCGCCTATAAAGGTAACAGATTGACAAGGCAGATTTTTCGAAATTTATTGAAATGCCTAGAGCTTGGCAAGTTTTTGATGGTGAAGTCTCTGGATAGAAGCAGTTGATGTCTGGTGGTGGCGGTAAGGAGCTAGTCGTCCAAATATGGAAACACCTGGAATCCTTGACGTCTCAAGTGAGCCGCGACCACTGCCATGCATTTGGTAAACACTCGGGGGGCTGTAGTGAGACCAAAGGGCAGGTCTCTGAACTGGTAGTGACTGGCTCCCAGCCTGAAGCGGAGAAACCTCCTGGAGCGTCTGTGCATTTTGATATGGTAGTACGCATCCTGAAGGTCTATCGAGCACATCCAATTGTCCTGACCCAAGAAGGGTAGAATGGACTGTAGCATGACCATCCGGAATTTTGTTTTTTTTTTAATATAATTGTTTAACTTGCCGAGATCCAGTATTGGTCTCCAGTCCCCTGTTTTTTTTGGTACCAAAAAGAATTTGAAGTAGATTCTGGATCCTTGCTGGTCTGCTGGCACTGGTTGGATAGCTCTTTTTGACAGCAGCTTTGATATTTCTAATGTTGCTTGTTCCCTTAGACTGGGTTTAATGTCTGGAAAGGATCCTTTGGGTTGGGATGGGATGTGAATAAAGGGAATTTTGTAACCCTCGGATATGACTGACTGTACCCATTTGTCTTGAGTGAGGGAAAGACAGGCTTTTGGGTACAGTGATAATCTTCCCCCGACTGCCTCCGAAGGTGGACAGCCAGGCAGCTCCTCAGGGATGCTGAAAGGGTTTATCAGAGAAAGTTTCTCTGCTCTGGTTTTGAGGACCACCACTGCCCCTAGGGTGGCGTCTATTGTTATTCCCCCCTCTGCCTCTAGAGGGGAATCGACCTTGTGCGTCAGATGAGACTCCCTGTGGTTTGCGGAACCACATTTTTCCTCCCCTCTGACCTTTTGGATAAGGTCTAGAAGGGGTAGAAAAATGGACTCCCACGGCAGAGAGAGTCTTACCTTCCTGCTCGCACCTAGTCAATGTATCCTTCACCTGAGGTCCAAATAACGTTGAGCCATCAAAGGGGGAATTGGTGAAGGACGCCTTGAAAGGGTCCGCAAAATTGCAAAGCTGCATCCAGGCGTGACGTCGTAAAGCTACACCTGTGCCTGCGGCCCTACTCGCCCCATCAGCCGCATATGAGATAAGCCGCCTGGAGGAGTTTACAATCGAATTCAGGGTTGCCAACTGGGAGTTCATTTTGTCTTGGAACCCCTCAGCTGTTGGATCCTGCATGGCCTCACCCATATCCTTGAGCAAATCCCTCTGGAGACGGGTGAAGTGAAACAAGTAGTTCAGCGACCGCATGGAACAGGTCGCTGATGAAAACATCCGCTTACCGTACCTGTCCATGGTCCTAGACTCCTTATTAGGAGGATGGACAGGTACCGAAGGATCGGCTAACTCCTTCTTAGTGGCTGCGGCCACCACCATGGCATCAACAGAGACACCTTTAGATAGAAACTCTTTCTCTTTAGGGGCAGTAATAAATTTTGACAGCCTCCTTGGGGTAGGTTCCACTGAATCAGGGGCCGTCCAAGCCTTCCTTGCCACCACTTCCATAAGGGGGTCAAAGGGAGGGGACACCCAGGAGGTGAAGGGCGAGAGCCAAACGCCTCGAGGTAAACCCACTCGTCCTCTGAAGGGTTAAGGGCGGGCCAGTTCCCCCTCCGTTTCAGAATTTCAAGGATGTCAGCAAAAGAGACATCCTCAGAGGGGGACCGAGGGGAACCTTCAGAGGTGATAGACTCATGGGAGTCAATGTGCTTCCTCTTGCACTGTCTCTTAAGAGGGGGGTTCTCCTACCAGATCAGGAGATGCCTCGGAAGAGGAGGATATTCCCAATGGGGAAACCTGAGGAGCTGGCTCTCTACGGTCTGTTACAAGGGGGTGGGTAGAAACCACCGCAGGCACTGAAGAGGGAGGAGCTGACGGAGCCGACTGTGGGGTAGACACTGGGTCTAGCACGCTCCGCATGACCTCGAAGGCTCCCCTATCAGCTAAGGCCGGAGGTCCCCGCTCCGAGGAGACAAGGACCCCCCCGGCACAGACAGGGACGGCTCAGAGGCCGATGTCGGAGCCGAACTCACCAGCGCTGACGCCCCGAGAGGGAGAACGGGGTCGGACAAGGGTCCGATGCCACTCGCCCCCTCGGAGCCGACGAGGGAAGCTCGGCGTCGAGATCCCTCCAAGGAGGAAATTGGAGCAGACGATGGAGCTGAAAGGGAAGGTATCGGCTCCGAAGCACCGACAGCCACGGCTCCGATGAGCCCCGGCTCCAAACTCAAAGGAGTTGGAGGAGGAATAGAATCAGGGATGGGAATAGCCGCTGACTGTTGAGTAGGGCTATGCAGCATTTGGGCCAGTGCCTCGGACTTGAGAAGTCTACTCACCACCCTTTGTAAGTCATGGTCGGACAGCCTGGAGGACCGAGAGGAATGAGACCTATGGCTCTGCTCCGACAGAAGAGGGGATCCCGGAGCCGAGTGGATGGAGCCGATGGAAGGGGACCTAGACCTCTTCTTTGAAGGTGGCTCCAATAAGCCTATCGGAGACAACTGAGTCTAGACAACCTCGGCTCCGGCCGGAGCCGAGGTAACAGTATGAGACTTCGAGACGGCTATGAAGCTGGAGCAGACGGCCTGGAAGTCTTAGAAGGCTTCCCCAACGCAGACTGGGTCGGGGGGCCTTCAGGCTTTAACAAGCCTCGAAGTATGAGCTTGTTTTTGTGTTCCTGCAGGACTCTAGGGCTGAATGCATGGCAAACAGCACATGAGTCCTACAGGTGCAAAGGTCCCAGGCAATAGACACAAGAAGTGTGACAGTCTGTCAGAGACATTTTCTGACTGCACGAATCACACTTCTTGAAGCCTGAGACCTTGGAGTCTTTAGACATCCTGAAAAGGCTGTATGAAACACAAACACAACACACAGACACACCCTTTAACCAAATAAAAATCCAGTCACACTGAAAGGACAGGGAAAAAAAAGGGAGTGGGCCAAAGGCCTAAAAGTTAAAAAGGCAATAAAACGGGAATTCAAACACAAGGGGGACCTGATTTAAACTAAAGGGATACTCTGTATAAAAACTAAACTAAACAGAAAAAGATAGGGGTAGAAAATTGAAGTTTTTTAACAAGAAAACTCACTAACCTGCCAGAGCCGGTAGAAGAAAGCACCTCGTCAGCTAAGCGGCAAATGAGAACTGAGTAGTTACCGCCTAGCATTGTGGGATATAGGGGAGCCTCGAGCCGATGGAATAAGCTCTCGAGCTTTAGTATTGGCAGAGTCAATCCAGCAAGAATGAAGGCGAGATTGACAACTTAACATAAAGAAGTTATGTCTTACCATAACGTTACATCTGTGTTGTTGATCTTCATTCATTCATTACTGATGGGTTATCGGTTCCATCCTCGGAACGGAGCCAGCCAAATATCAAGCTTGCGTCAGCCAAAAACTCTCGAGACAAGGTCCTATCCAGAACCCTCTGCTCTTTGTTACCTCAGATTGAGTTTTCAAGCTGATAGATAAAAGTAAAGGCTACCTCTGGTCATAACAGACCTACAGTAAAGGAGTATATGAGATCAACCAGGAACCTCTGGAGGGGGACAGAAGGTGGGAAGTAAAGAATGAATGAAGAACAACACAGATGGAACGTTATGGTAAGACATAACTTCTTTACCTGATGCTGTTGATCTTCTTTCATTCCTTACTGATGCGAAAGAGTCCCCAGCTACCTGTAACCCTGGGTGGCCCTCATGGAAGTACATTCCTCAGCACTATGGAGCCAAAAGAAGCTCTATCTCTGGAGGCCAAATCCAATTTGTAATGAAGAATAAAGGTATGAGGTTTGACCCAAGTCGCAGCTGAGCAAATATCATTGAGGGAAGCCTTAGCATGGAAAGCTGCTGAGGTTGCCATAGACCTGCAGAATGTGCTTTCCCTCTGAGGCAAGGTGACATCGTTTTTGTTGTAGATAAAGGTAATACAATTTCTCAACCATGAAGCCAATGTAACTTTTGAGACAGGATGACCTTGTCTTGGTCCAGAAAAAGCCAGAAATAGTTGGTCTGATTTATGGGTATATTTTGTTTTGTCCAGATAAAATCATATTTGCCTATGAGCATCCAAGGAGTGCAGGCAATACTCACCTTGTTAGAGTGGTTAGGAAAGAATACTGGAAGGTCAACAGATTGGTTGATAGACCGCTCTGACACCACTTTTGGTAAAAAGGAAGAATTAGTTCTCAGTGATGCCCTATCCTTATGGAAGGTAAGATAGGGAGGTCTGATGCATAAGGCTTGACGTTCTGACAAGCATCTGGCCGATGTGATTGCAATCAGAAATAAAGTTTTCCAAGAGAGATATTTTACATCACATAAAGATGCAGGTTCAAAGGGGTTAGCTGTTAGAGCTTGCAGAACCAAGGCCAAATCCCAAGGTTGTACCGGTTCTCTAAAGGAAGGTTTTAAGTGAAGAACCTCCTTCAAGAAAGTTTTACAGAGTCTATGTGACATAAGCGAAGAATCCTGAAAACCAATGAGGAAATCTGAAATGGCAGCTAAATGCACATGAATAGTAGAGGCAGACACCCCAGAGTGGAAAAGATGGGATAAGTAATCCAAAACCACCGAAACTGGGGCTGACAAGGGGTCTAATTGTTTATTCACTGCCCATAGAGAAAACCTTTTCCATTTACTGAGATAGATTAGTCTGGTGGACGATTTATGAGATGCAATAAGAATATTGCGCACAGGGGATGAGAGGTTTTCCTGACTGGCAATCATTGGAAGTGGAGAAACCAAGCTGTCAGTTTCAGGGTTAAGACTGGGGTGAGTCAGACCCTGTGGATGGGAGATCAACGTTGGGGATGGATTGAGGGATCCACGGTTGAACTAGCAGGTGAGGCCAGAGGAAGGGGAACCAAACTTGTCGAGGCCAATATGGAGCAATGAGGATCACTTTGCTTTTCAACTGTCGTGCTTTCTTCAGAAATTGGGAGAAGAGGAGGATAAGCATAAGGCAGATCCGTGGACCAAGCGTGGACTAGAGTGCCTCTCGGTGACTGTCCCAGAGGGGAGATCAGGGCAAAACAGTTGCTGTACTTGTAGCTGGTTGGGGAGGTGAACAGGTCACAGCAAGGCTGGCCCCAGTGGTTGAAAATTCTTACCGTTATCATAGAAGGGACCCACTTGTGAGGTTGTAGAATGCATCTGCTCAATTTGTCTGCTATCACGTTGGAGCTCCCGGGAATGTGCGTTGCAACTAGAAAGCGGTTGGAAGCCATCGCCCATTGCCATATTCTCAAGGCCTCTCGGCATAACGGGTAAGATCTGGTGCCTCCTTGCTTGTTGATGTACCAGACCACCGACATGTTATCCGACTGGATCGCAAGTGTTCCTGACGGAAGGATGGAATGAAATACTTGCAACGCTAGTAGCACCTCCCTCAGTTCCAGGACATTGATATGCAAAAGGGCCTCTGTCTCCGACCAGGTGCCTTGGACTGAGTTTCCCTGACATAGCCCCCCCCCACCCAATCAGGGAGGCATCCGTGGTCACTGTGGCTTTCGGCTGATGGGGGCTGAAGGGGCGAGACCATTGTTGGGGATTTCGAGATGCCCACCAGAATAAACCTTGCTTGCATCTCTGAGTTACACTCATCTGAAAAGACAAAGGATGTTGTAGAGGGTACCACTGAGTGAGAAGTAACCACTGAAGGAGCCTCATGTGGAATCTGGCTAGAGGAACAATGGTGATCGAGGCTACCATTGACCCCCAAGAGTTGGATTTGTGGTGACAAAGCAGGGGTTGAACCTGTTGCCTCATTCTTTGAAGCCTGTGGTCCGAAAGAGATGCTGTGCAATTTCTCGTGTCCAACAGTACTCCTATAAATTCCAAAGACTGAGCTGAGGTCATGTTGGATTTTTCCCAGTTTATAGTGATTCCCAGGTGTTGTGCTGTGAGGAGAGTGTACTGCAGGGCTTCTTCCAGTAGATGCTTGGTGGGGGCGGTGAGGAGCCAGTCTTCTAGATATGGAAACGCCTGGAATCCTTGAAACTGCAAGTGAGCGATAACCACTGCCATGCATTTGGTGAACACTCTGGGGGCTGTAGAGAGACCGAAGGGCAGAGCTCAAAACTGGTAGTGACTGGCTCTTAAGCAGAGGTACCTTCTTGAGTGTTTGTCCATTTTTATTTGGTAATACGCATCTTGAAGATCTACAGAGCACATCCAATCGTCTTCTTTCAGAGGAGGAAGGATAGACTGAACCGTGACCATCCGGAATTTCTCTGTTTTTACAAATTTGTTCAGTGTGCTGACATCCAGAATGGGTCTCCAGTCCCCTGTCTTTTTTGGGACTAAAAATAACCTGGAGTAAAAACCAGATCCTATCTGGCCTGGGGGGACCATCTGGATGACTTTTTTGTAGCAGCTTTTGAATTTCCTGTGCTGCTGCTTCCCTTTGGGTGGAACGTCGGGTAATACTCTGGATGAGGTTGGACAAAGATGGAAGGGGATGTGATAGCCTCTGGATATTATCCGTTGTACCCAAGAGTCGGTGGTTATATTCTGCCAGGCAGCAGGGTACAAGGAAAAACAACCCCCGACCGCTTCCAGAGGTGAGCAGTCGAGCAACGCTTAAGGAATGCTGATAGGGTTGGCCAAAGAAAGAATCTCTGGAACCCTGGTTTCACCCACCTCCTCTGCCCCGAAAGGGGCATCTTCCATTAGAGTTTCCCACTCTGCCTCTAGGGGAGAATGTGTCACGTGCATCACGGAAAGAGCCCTGTGATTTCCTGTACCACATCTTCACGCTCCTCTGATTTCTGGAGTAGAATCGCTGAGGAGTGGAGTGTCTGACACCAATGGCAGATAGAGTCTTGCCATCTTGTTCACACCTTGTCAGCGTATCTTTCACTTTATGGTCAAACAAAGAAGCGGCCATGAAGGAAGCCTTAAAGGCATCCACAAAGGAACATCCAGGCATGTTGTCTGGTGACTGTACTCACGCCTGCCACTTCTTCCGTTGCGTGAGAAATAAGACGCATGGAAGAATTGGAAATGGACTCTAGGGTGGCTGAGATGCTACGCGGTCACGGACCTCATCAGAAACGGCTCCTGCCAAGGTTTCAGAGAGTTGGTTGATCAGATCCCTCTGGAGCCTTGTAACGTGTGCCAAATAGTTCAAAGACCTTATGTCGAAGGTCGATGAAGCAAACACATGCTTCCCTATTCTATCAATTGCCGGGGACTCCTTGTTGGGGGGATGGACAGTTTGGCTCTCTTCTGCCAAATTCTTCTTAGTTGCAGCCACAACCACCATGGCATCTACTGGAAGACCTGGTGACCAATGGTGATACTTAGCTGGGGGGGGGTAAGATTTTATCAGGCCTCCGCGGTATCGCTTCTAGGGTGTCAGGAGTCTTCCATGCGGCCTGAATGATGAGCTGGACGAACTCATCGGCCGGCGGGGTTACCCAGGAGGTAAGGGGCTGGGCACGAAAGGCCTACAGGAATATGGATTCCTCAGAGGCAGGATTAGAGGACTTCCAGTCACCTCTCTGTCTAAGGATCTCAAGGATGTCAAAGACAACTCATCAGAGGGTGACCATGGGGATCCTTCCCCGCCAAAGTCCGTATTTTCAGTCAACGACTCCTCAGTGGAATCCATGTGCTTCCTCTTGCATGACTCTCTGTGGAGTACTTCCTCAGTGAGAGGTTCTGGGGAAGACTGCAAAGAGGGAGTCTCCTGAGGAGGAGAAACCTGAGGCCCTTGTGCCTGGTGGTTGTGGCTTGTGAGAGTTGCGGCACAGAGGGGGGAAGAGGACTCAGACATGTGGGGTTTGCCAGTGGAGGCAAGTGCCCTCTCCTTGGCCTGGAAGTCCAGCCCACCCAAGGAGGGATGGGATCCCAGAGCACAGCAAAACAACCTTGGAACTGGGGTCGCACCCCACCCCGACAAGCCGACCTCCAGATCAAGAGCCTCAAGAGGACTGTGAAGCGTGAGAGAGGGAGGGATTCCTGGAGGGTGCCATAGAAAAAAATCGGCGTGGAACCAAAAATGCCCCCCCCCAATGGCACAGCCACTGGCCTGAGAAGAGCCCGATGCCCAGTGCACCAAGGGCCACAAGGACGACTCCGGTTCCAAAGTGAGATCCACTACTGGAGTCAGAGGAAGGGAAGCTGCTGTTGGAGTAATGGGCTTCAATACTTGGGTAGAAGTTGAAGAAGGAGTGTACGTTGGAGTTTGAGGAGATATACATTCACCTGAAGGAGGGAACGTGGATTTCGACGGTTGAGGGAGACCTCTGGCCACAAGCAACTGGTCAAGAAGCCGCAACCCATCTTTCTCAGAGAGGCTCCTGGTCGACCTCAGAGAAACCGGAGGGCGATTCTGGCCTTTCTAGAAAAGGACTATACTGGCTACCAATGAATGGATCCAAAGAAGGAGAGTACTTCGTCCTTGCTAATTCGAGAGGTGCAGAGCCCTAAGGGGGACATGGCTGGAGTAAGAATCAACTGGGGCGGTGCCGAGCCTGGAGCTGACAGGGTCACAGGTGGCAGTGCCAAAGTAGTAGTCATTTTCACCTTCTTATGAGTCGACTCCCTACGATCTCCAGAGGGAGATGAAGTGAGCAACCTCGATGAGGAAGAACGCCTCCTATGGGGTTTAGCAGGAGGGGTTGAGCCCTCCGACCCAGAAATAGCCTTACAGAAAGGAGATTTGAGAAGACCTTTTGAAGATTAATTTGTTCTTTCTCTCGTTACAAGTCCTGGTCGAAAAATTTCTACAAATCCCACACGGGGGATCCACAGTAAGGTGGGAGACATTCTAACAATAGATACACAAGTTATGGACATCAGAAAGAGGTAACTTACGGCCGCAATCCTTACACTGCTTAAAACCAACACTACTTTTCTTAGCCGACAATGATGTGGAGAAGAACAGTATCAAACAGAAGAGGAAAGGCTACCCAAAAGGGTAAGAAGAGAGAAGAAAGAAGTATTACCAACGATGGTAATAAAGAATTACCTCAAAGGTAAGAAAAGGTTAATACATAGAAATAGACTAAAGGGAGAGAGAGTCTTAAGGATACGATGGGGTACGAGAATAATACCAGAAACCGTTTGAAAAACTTTACCGTAGAAACAATAAATAAAAACTTTAAAAAAAATTAGACACTAAGCTGGAGAGAGTGGCTTAACACAGTTGTACAGCAATGTGCAAATGAGATCTGAGGTAACAGAAAGCAGAGCATTCTGGGTAGGATCTTGGCTCGAGAGTTTTTGGCTGACGCGAGCTTGATATTTGGCCGGCTCGGTTCAGAGAATGGAACCAATAACCCATCAGTAAGGAATGAATGAAGATTAACATCGAATTTAATATTTAATGAGCTTCCATTTTTGATTTTAAGATCTTTGAGAGAAAAAATTAACAAAAAAGGAAGTCTTTCACTTCCACAAGAACACTGCTCTGGCAGAAAGACAGCTTCAGAATTTTTCCCCCCTCCAGGACATCACCCAATGGCTTCAATACTGGCTCTTGTTTTGAGTGACTATCAACAGTTTCTTTTGAAATCACTTAATATGGGGGGGGGGTATAACGGTTAAGGTGTTTACCTCTCAGTTTGATTCTCACTTGACTAGGCTTAAAATGGCCCACAAGGGCAGTTGGCCTATTTCTGGCCTATGAACCTATGAATCTGATTTGTGATGTCAGCCAAACAGCATAATATGCATATTACCTTCTGGTATGCATTAAGATTAGTGAAAAAATCAATAAAATAAAAGTAAAGGACAATGATTGACTCTTGGGGGCATTACAATGTAGTTGCATTTGAACTTGGAATGTTTGTGAAGACTTTTTCAATCACTCCGTTAAATGGTGCTTTTGACCACCATGAGTCAAAGGACTTGTTCTTTCTGTTACATGAGTATGGTGCTTCGCAATACGTATTTTTGGCACTTTCATTTGATTACGCAGTTTTCTCTGTTCATTGATGCTTCATTATTTTAACACTGCAATTCACCTATTACACTTTTTTATCACTGACTCATGACCTACTTTACTGTTATTACTATTTCTAAATTTTATGAGATAGTTATTTTAAATGCATATGACTTTGCAACTTACTTTATTTTCATCTAGTTCTGCCCTAATTCTTTATTCCTATAGTCTTACTGTTCTTTGACTATACTGTGACTTATAAGCAGAAGCACAAAGGTGAAGTTGTGACAAGTTCAACAAAAAAGGCAGGTTTCCCAGAAAGCCCAATACAGCCTGCAAATCAGTGAGACAAAAAAATGGAAAAAAAACTATACAAGCTAGTCACTTTGATATGTGGTGCTACAAGAATCATGCAAAAGGTAGGTAAAGCCCTTAAGTGGGAACATTTCAATATCTGCATGTTGTTTTCCTTACTCCTGCTCTTATCATCCACAACCACTTTTGGAGAAGCTTTACCTGAATGAAGTCTGAAGTTGCATTACTTGGTGGAGGTACCTACCCCCCACCTTTCTTCATGGTGAAGGAAGGAATTATCTTAAACAATAGATGTAATCCTTTCCCTCCCAAATTAGCTAGCTGTACACATGGAAAATAGGGCCAGCTGTACAAGGGTTTAATATAAATGGAGGTGTCCTGGCACAGTAACCACCCACAGGACTTCCACAGAAAAAGCTTTCCACCACATTTGTCTGTATGTCCTGAAAATGTACACTACGACATTGCCAGTTCAACTTCAACCAAAGCAGTTCCAAGATTCAGGGTCCTGATCTTCCTGAGCTAACAGTAGCAAGTGGAATAGTCACAAGCTTAGATCATAATATAATTTTTTGTTAATCCAAGATAGTAGCAGATGACTGCCTCAGAAGTTTATCGGCTACAATTCAATGTTATTTCACGAGTATTTTTAGTAATTTGTCTTGTTTAGTGCAGTGTTACTGTTTGCTATTTTGCCATCTTTGCTAACAACTTTATTGGAACCTCGTTCTGTGCTACCATGAACTTAAACTAATTGGAGATGTTGATACTCTGAGCAGAGCTGAGTTTCTACCAGGACATCTAAAATGAGTGTTATTTTAACAGTGGGCACAGAGTCTTGTTAACTGAATGTCTGGCTTCCACATTTGCAAAGCAACAAAGTCAACTTGTATCGGGCAAAACACAGGCTTGCAGAGCTATGAGAACTAGCATTTGGGCCTGACAGAAGTCACTGTTAATCAGACTGATTATGCTACTGCACTTCAGCAATGTCTTTGTTTGCTCTACAATGAACATTTCCCTTAATACTGCAGAACACATAGTTCTTGGAATCTGTGAGTCCTAATGACTGGGATGTTAATGTTATCTGCTAGGGTGCCCATTAGTCAGAAGACCACTTTATTACATTTGTTACATTGTTACTACGGTATAACAGGGTTTGTTATTAAGATTTTTTTTTTTTTTACTCTAATATGATACACTACTGTTGCAATACGATTACCTAGTTTCACATTTCAGGGCTACACTGGCATTATTATCCTTTGCAGAAGGAAACATTTTCAAAGAGCTACGGCTGTGTTTCTGGACCACTGCCAAAAAGACAACACTACAGGGATGGACTAGCAATACTTCAAGATAAAAGAGAAACTCTGTTATATGCTGACTCTAAACTGGCAAAGCAGACTACAGGTAAGCAGGTAAAAGCAGACCTCGCAGTCGCACCTCATCTTTAACACTACACAGTAGTCATTAGATAGATGTTATCTCCTATCACACTAGACATTAGTTCCTGAACATCTGTTGGGAGGAGGGTAATATCCAGCTGAAATGAATGAATGATGCTGATATCTTGTCTGATTCAAGCCAGCAATTCCATTTACAGGAGTGCAACTTGTAAAACAACACAATAAGCTGAATGATTTGACACAAGTCTACATAGATAAGTAACCGATTATACTTACTGTAACCTTTTCAAACTCAGCTTCTGAAGATGTCGGGGATAAAGGGCTTATAGGACTAAGGGAGGGAGAGCTTTCAGCACTAGAAACGTATTCTGGATCAGGTACATACAACACCTGTAAAAAAAAGCAAGATAAAATTAAATGGTTACAAAATAAGATTTTTTTGTTGCTGTACTGAAAAGTGATGACTACTCCCCAAAAAATAAATGCTAGTTTTATAGATTAATATTCTTCACTGCCTATTGTAACATAATATATTTCAACATTATCTCAATCTCACATCTTCTCAAATCTCTATGTAAAATGTGGCTGCAAAGAATAAGTAAAGGTCTGAAGAAGCGGTCCTACGTCAAAGCCAACATTTTCCAAGGGAATGATCAACATACTTCTCAACTAGTCAACATAAATCAGTACTGCAATACAAAAATAAACAGAAAAAAATATACTGAATATAGCAGTAATATGCAAATTGTCGGAGGCAAGAAGTTTACAAACATGTGTGACAAACCCTTCCTTCTACTGATTCCACGTGAAAACCCATTTCCATACAAACTTGACAAACAGGACATCTTCTACAACTACCCCATCTATTACACCCTAGGAGAAAAGCGTGGAAAATATGTTGCAATTCAAAAGTTATGCTGACATGGCCAAAACATAACAGACTCCTTATGGATTTTCAAAGGCAAATGTACCTTTGCATCAAAGAACTGACAACTGAAGGCATACAGAATGGATATCTTGCATGACGTAAACAGCTTTATTCAGTATGATTTTAAATACACACACACACACACACACACACACACACACACACACACACACACACACACACACACACACTATAAAATTACATTTTTTTAAAGGTCTTGCTTACCTTCAAGTTCTCTGAGGGGCATTATCCAGGCTGCCATAAGCATGCTTTGTGTTCTTCCCTGAAGTTAATTTTTTTCATCCATGCCAATCAAGCCTAGTGGCTTCACTACATGCACCCGATCAGTCACAACCACAGGAGGTGCAGATTCCCAGGGGAGCAAGAGCTCTCCATCCCATTCATTCCTGCTGATGAATTCCCCATGAGCTCATCTGCTAGCCGCAAGTCTGGCAATAAGAGCTAGCTGTGCAGGGTGGCCTACCCATTTGAGAGAACCCCCCCCCCCTCCAAAGTGGCAGCTCTTCCAAGTTTACTATAGCTGCACTTTGTGTGGAAGTGTGCCTTCTCATGCCAAATTCCCCCTGGCTCTCACAGACTGACCTGCACACACTTATGAAGGTTCAATAAACTCTAGCTCCACGGGGTTGACACCTAGTGTGCCCAACAAGGTGTCACCCATGTGGTAAGCCACAGAAGCGTTCCCCTCCTCAGGATGGGTGGGCTGGTTAGTGGCCGCACACTCCCATCCTCCCCTGCTAGCTACTATTGGTGTCTGAGCTGCTATTCAGGGTTGTAGTCCTCTACACCACACAGCAGCCCCAGCAATGACTGTATTTTTGATTTAGGAGACTAGCCTATATATCAGGCACTTTCACATTCGCAGTCTGACAGCAGAAGTGGGAAAAAGAATTTGTGTCCTCACCATAACATTCCATCTGGGTTGTTGATCTTCATTTATCCTTTACCTTCTGGGACTCTGTTCCGATCCTCAGAACCAGCTCTGCCGTTACATACCTTGCGCCAGCCAAAAACTCTCGAGGTAAGACTCTACCCGCAATACTCCTCTCTATATTACCTCAGATCAAGCTTGCAGGTACACAGAAAGACACAGAAATTTGTAAAGAGGCCATGCCCATGATCAAACCTGATAAAGCTACACAGACACGAGTCCGATCCTCCAGGAAGTCCACAGGAGAGGGAAGGAGGGTGGGTGTAAAGGATAAATGAAGATTGACAACACAGGTGGAACATTATGGTGAGTACATAACATTATCTGATGTTGTCAATCTTAATTTATCCTTTACCTTTGGGACAGAGTCCCCAGCTACTTTAGGTCCTGGATGGCCTTATGGAAGGGTATTCTGGAGAACCATACAGCAAAAGGACGCTCTACCCCTAGAGACCATATCCAATTTGTAATGAGTAATAAAGGTATGATGAACAGCCCAGGTTGCTGCTGTACATATTTCATCTATGGAAGCCTTGGAATGGAAAACAGCAATGTGGCTATTGATCTAGTGGAGTGCACTCTCACTGGCACTGGTAACTTGAGACTCTCTTTATTGTACATGAAAGTAAAACGGTCTCTTAGCCATTTTGACATGGTAACTTTTGAAACAGATTTTCCCAGAAACAGATGCAAATAACTGGTCCGATTTTCTACATTCTTTAGTTCTGCTGAGGTCTAAATGTAATTGCCTGTGAACAACCAGCAAATGTAAGCAATATTCAACTTTGTTGAAAAAATAGGGAAGAAAACGGGTAAGTCGATAGTTTGATTAATACTAGCTTCTGAGACCACCTTAGGGAGAACGGCTGGGTTGGCTCTTGGGGAAACCCTATCCTTATGAAAAACCAAATAACGGGGGTTTGAAAATAATGCTTGAATCTCAGAAATTCTATTGGCGGAAGTAATGGTTACCAGAAAAATAGTTTTCCAAGAAAGAAACTAAGTGTAGCCGCTGGTTCAAAGGGAGGAAGCACTAGAGACTCTTAAAACCAAGGTCAGATCCCAAGGAGCTAGAGGGTCTTTAAAAGGAGGCTTCAACTGCAAAACCCCTTTCATAAACACTTTACATAATCTATGTGAAATCAGTGAATGGCTTCGAAGCCATTGTGAAAATTGGAAATCGCAGTTAGTTGGACCGTAATAGTGGAAGCAGAAGCTCCTTGGTCAAAAAGCATAGCTAGAAATTCCAAACCTTTTTCAACTGGTGCAGAAAGGGGCGTTATGATCATTGTTGTATGCCCAAACAGAAAATCATTTCCACTTGGTTGGGTACAGTTTCCTGGTGGAAGATCTATAGGAAGCCAGTAGAATTTTTTGGACTGGAGAAGATGAATTTTTCTGCCTTCCGACTAGTGGAATTGGAGGAGCCAAGCTGTAACCTTGAGGTTCTGAAGATTGGGGGTTAACCAGTCCCTGCGGATGAGACAGAAGATCCGGAACTGGGTCCAGAATCCATGGATGGTGAACTACATGAGGTCACACAAAGGGGAACCACATCTGTCAAGGCCAGAAGAGCACAATGAGGATCACCTTGCTTCTCAACCTGCTGGCTTTCTTTAAGAAGAGGGAAATCAGAGGAAAGGTAAACAGAAGACTCCCGGGGGGGGGGGGCAATCGTGAAGGACAGTGTCTCTTGGGGACTCCCCAAAGGGGGAATTAGGGCATTGTTTTGGGGTGATGTAAAGAGGTCGCAAAAAGGCTGGCCCCAGTGAGAAAAAATCTTCTTTTTCTACTCTGGGATTGACAGACCACTCATGAGGCAGGAGAATGCATCCGCTCAATCTGTCCACTATCATGTTTGAGCTTCCCGGGATGTGCATTGCTATGAGAAAGCAGTTGGAGGATATCGCCCATTGCCACAATCTGAGAGCTTCTTGACACAGGGGTGTAAGATTTGGCTCCTCCCTGTTTGTTGATGTACCAGAATAGGTGTAGGATGAAATCTGTTGCCTGAATCGGTAGATGCCTGGTGGGAGCGATTATGAGCCAGTCATCTAGATAAGGAAACACCCAGAATCCGTGTAGTCTCAAATGAGCTGCTACTGCCACCAAAACATATGGGGAACACCCTGGGGCCTGTGGTGAGGACAAAGGGCATCACTCTGAACTGGAAATGACTGGCTCCTAGTCAAAAGCAGAGGAACCTTCTGGAGTGTCTGTCTATTTTTATGTAGTAATACATGTCCTGAAGTTCTACAGAGCACATCCAATCATTTTCCTCTAGAAAAGGAAGTATAGAGTGAACAGTGACCATCTGGAATTTTGGTTGCTGAACAAACTTGTTGAGAATGCAGAGTTCTAATATTGTTCTCAAGTCTCCTGTCTTTTTTTAGCACTAAAAAGAACCTTGAGTAAAATCTGGATCCTATCTAGTCTGGTGAGACTTCTTGGATGACTTTTTCTAGCAGCTTTTTGAATCTCTATGGCTGCTTGGTCCCTCTGACTGGGTGGAACATCGGGGAATTTTTGTTTTGATTTCGGAAGGAGACTGAAGGGAATATGGTAACCTCTGGCAATGATCCTTTGCACCCAAGCATCTGTAGTTATTGTCACCAGGCTCGAATGCAATGAAAATCTTCCTCAGACTGCTTCCAGAGGTAAGCAATCGGACCCCTTTTTCAGAAACTCTGATATGACTGTCTAGAAAAAAAATCTCTGGAACCCTGATTTTGCAGGCCACCTCTGCTGCTGGATTGGCATCTTCTATTGGAGCTCCTCCCCTACCCCGAGGAAAGCCGCCACTGTGTGTGTCCTGAAATGGTCCTTGGGATTTTCTGAACCACATCTTGCCACTCCTCAGATTCCTGGAGTAAAACAGTTGGGGAGCAGAAAAACATATGCCCACTGCAGATAGGGTCTCTCCATCTTTTTCACACCTGGCTAGAGTTTCCTTGACTTTGGGGCCGAATAAGGAAGATCCGTCAAAAGAAGCATTGATGAAGGAAGACTTAACGAGGTCCACTCACATAAGCGCATTCCAGGTATGATGTCTAATGGGAATGCCTCTACCCGCTGCTCTGGTCGTCCCTTCAGCTGCATGAGCAATGAGCCTCATGGACGAGTTGGGAAATAGACTCCAGGGTGGCTAGCTGGGAGGCCACTACATCCTGGACCTCCTCAGACACAGCTCCTGCAAGGGTGTCTGATGACTCCTTGATCAGATCCCTCTGAAGTCTAGTGAAATGTGCCATAAAGTTAAAGGACCTTAAAACAAAGGTTGATGAAGCATAGACCTGCTTTCTGAATCTGTCCATCACCCTAGACTCTCAACTAGGGGGATGAAAGAATAGTTGTTTAAAATCTTACCAAGACTGACTGCTTGATTCAAGGATAACTCATTCACTACCGTGGGCATAAAGGTTGGGCAAAGCCTGTCCCGATGGAAAACTGTCCTTTTCTATATACTGCAGTACCCATAACATGAGGGAATCTACCTCCGGTTGACTCATATGTCCAGCCGTTTTACCAAAGTTAAATGCTACTGCGAAGGTCCTTTCATCAGCCTGCATCACTCAGTGTACTTCGGTCATAAACGGATGTTGGGTATAAGTGGACGACAGCACGCAACAACCTCAGAACTGAATTCTGCCAAGCACTAGCCTGAAGGAAGCGAGTCTCCAGAAGTCAGGCAAGTATCAGGGGAGAAACTATACTGCAAAAGAGAAGGACATCTATGGTTATGGTAAGATTTTACACAACTATTCTATGTCCTTCTATTCATATGCTCCAGTATCCATAACATGAGGGAGAATGCCAAAGCTGATGCAACAGAAGGACTGGGAGGAGGAAGAGAGACATTTTCCACAAATCCATGCAGAATGCCCTGGCAAATCCTGCTCTGGACCTGGAAATGGTATCCAATTTGTAGTGTTTGGTGAAGGTGTGACCAGATGACCATGTAGCTGCCTCCAAAACGGAAGCTGTATCCAAATCATTAAAGAAAGCCCCAGATAAAGACAAAACCCTGGTGGAGTGTGCCTCAACTGGAAAGAGAATATTTTCCCATTGACTGTGTAGCAGAAGGTAATGGCTCTAAAAATCCAGAAGGAAACAGCATGCTTGTAAAATAGATGCCCCAAGGCACTTGGGTGACAGGAAATTAATAGCCTGTCTGACTTATGGATGGGCTTGGTCTTAGCCAAATAATATCTGAGCTGGCTGTGCACATCCAAAGAGTGGAAGATCCTTTCACTAGGGGACTGCGGAAAAGGAAAGAAGGGAGGGAGACTGATGGCTTGATTCAAGGATAACTCCTTCACTACTTTGGGCATAAAGGTTGGGCAAAGCCAGGAGGATAGATTTCCATGTGCAGTGCTGTAGAGAGGAGTCCTTAGCTGGCTCGAAGGGAGCTAAAGTAAGCTTTTCTAACACAAAATTAAGATCCCAAGGGGGAGGGATAGGTTTCCTTGGAGATCTGATGTGTAGAACCCCTTTTCAGAAAAAGCTCTACTTCCAACCTGGAAGCCAGGGGGGGGAGTCAAAGATAAACATGCTGAGATGGCAGATAAATATGCCTTAATGGAAGAGTAGGACAAGCCTATTTTCATCAATTCACACAGGTAAGACATGACCACTGATGGCTCCCCAAACAGTGGTTGTAAACTATGTTTCAGACACCGGACAGAAAACCTCTTCCATTTGGATAAATATGATTTTCTGATGCTGGGTTTTCTAGCCTCCTGCGGAACTTGTAGCACATCCTCAGTGTAAATGTGCCCAAGGGGAATCAAAGCCCTATCACCCACAGGGTTAAGTTCAGGGTGGATATCAGAGGGTGTACCAGAGTTCCCTTTTCCTGTGTGAGAAGGTCCGTCCTGAAGGGTAACTTGTCATGATTGCCCTTGGCTAGATGATAGACAAGGAGGAACCAGTGTTGTCTTGGCCAAAAAGGGGTCACCAACAAGATTTTTGGTTGTTCTCTCTGAATTTTCAGTAGAACGTTCAGAAGAGGGAAAGGGGGGAATGCATATGCAAACATCCCCTTCCAAGGAAAAAAAAGAATGTCCACCTTCCAAGCCCCACGGATGTGTATCCTGGTGTAGAATGTGGGAAGCCAGTCTGTTCATGGAGGCAAACCGGTCTACCTCAAGAATACCACATTGACGGACCAGGTCTAAGAACACATCCCTGTGGAACATCCATTTGTGGGACTGAGTTATGGACCCGCTTAGTGAGTCTGCAGTCACATTCTGAGCTGAGGGGATGTAGACTGATCAGCAGAGCCAAGTTTCTCTCCTGGCAATCTCCCATGAATTACACAACCAATCTGCAAAGGATGTAAGACAGTGTCCCCCTCGCTTGTTGATGCATCAGAGGACCGTGGTACTGTCTGCATACCATCTCAGCACTCCTGGTAACAGTTGGGGCTTGAATATTTGCAGTGCAAAAATCAAGGCCCTCATTTCCTTGATACTGATATGCTCCTTCAGCTGGGAGGGGTCCATACAACTCTCGATCTCCAGTTTCCTAGGGTTGCTCCCCAGTCCATGTCCGACACATCAGTGTACAGATCCTGGTTGGGGGGGGGATGGTTGGATGGGAAGGCCTGGATTATTTGAAATCTGTGAAATCCACTACTTTAGTTCTTTTCTTAAACAGGGAATGAGGGGGACCACAAACTAGAGAAGAAGCCGGTGTTTCCAGACTATTCTCAGGAACCACTGAAATTTCCTCATCTGTAGGCCCGCCAAGGGTACCATGGGAATGGTGGAAGCCATGAATCCCAAGAGTCTCAACAACTCCCTGGCAGAGACTGTAGTGGAATCAGTCACTGAAAGTTAAGTGGTGAGGTCAGAATTTTGTCTGGGGGCAGGCAGGCAATCATTTGGGCTACGAGTATCCTGCAACTGAGGACTACATGGTCCTGGGATGGGGTCAGAAAGGATGTCTGCTGATTTATGGTGAACGCCAAACTGTTTCGCAGGGACACAGAGTAGCTTAGGTGCACTTGAATCAACCCTGGGGGTGAACCCTGAATGAGGAGATCGTCCAAGTAAGGGAAAATTTGAATACCCTGCATTCTGCAGAAGGCTACAACAGGGGCAGAGCATTTTGTAAATACTCTGGGGGCCACAGAGAGACCAAATGACAAACAGCAGAACTGAAAATTTGAAGAACCCACACAGAATTGAAGGAATTTCCTGAAGAGTGGGTGGATTGGGATGTGCAGGTAGGCATCTTTTATGTCCAAGTACACCATGTAAGCCTGAGGGAGAACCAGGGGGAGGAGTATAAGAGAGTCAACAAGTGAAAGTAAGGCACCTTGAGAAAGCTGTTCAGATGAGATAGGTCTAAGAATGACCTCCAAGGACCTTCTTTCCTGGGGACTATAAACATTCTGGAATAGAATCCTTTTTCCCTTAGATCTGGAGGCACCTCTTGAATGGTGCCCTGGGATGGCAGGGAATGCAGAAAGTACAGTTGTGTACACTTACCATAAATGTAGATGTTCAAGTGTATTCACTGTTGCAGTCATCACACTTGGGTTATCTGCCTGCAGGAAGCCCTCAGTCGGCCTGAATACCAGAGTCTTGGGATTTCTGCGTCAGATGCTGTCACCCTCCATCCATCAGCAGAGAAGTTCTGAGGTAGGTGGGTGCTGTCATCTACTTTACTCTGGACGTCCTTTTATGGCCAACGTACGCTGAGTGATGCGGGCTGACGCACGTACCTTTGCAGTAGCATTTAACTTTGGTAAAATGGCCAGACGTACGAGTCCACCCTCATGTTATGGATACTGCAGCATATGAATAGAAGGACATCAGTGGAACTCTCTTCAGTTAGTTCCTTTTTGGTGGCCACCACCACCACAGCATCTACTGCTAACGCTTTGGCCCAATGCTTGTGATCTTCTAGGGCAGACAGTATATTGTCAGGTCTCTGGAGAACTGGCTCTACGGAATCAGGAGCCTTCCAAGCCTGCTGCAGAATCAATTTAATAACATAGTCAGCGGGACAGGTCACCCGCAAAGTAGATGGGCAAAAACCAAAGGCCTGCAGGTAAACTGACTCTTCAGAGGTAGGTTCTTTGGGCTTCCAGTTGCCCCTTTGTTTTAAAATCTCTAGGAAGTCTCCGAGGGAAACGCCTTCCAAGGGTGACCAGGGGGAACTCTCTCCATCATCGAAGTCTGTGTCTTCTGTGACAGATTCCTCTGGGGAATCCAAATGTTTCCTCTTACATGCCTTCTTCCTGGGTGGCTCCTCAGTGGAAATTTCTGACAAGGACTTGGAAGAAGAAGGGCCCTGCACAGGGGTATCTTGCAGGTTTGGCTCCCACTGTCTGGAGGTGGAGGTTGGTAGAAGCTCTGGGCAAGGAATAGTCTTGAAATAAAACTTCAATACAGAAGGGGCCAGATGAGAGCCTGCAGAAGCTAGTGCCCCCTCCATAGTCTGGAAGGAGGCTCCCCAGAAGAGAGATGGGAGCCCAGAATAGAGAAGGACAACCTTGGAACAGAGGTCACACCCTACCCCAAGAGACCAACCTCTGAAGTAGGAGCCAAGGAACAGCCCACATCTGCCGAGGTTCTAAGAGCCAAGGATGACTCCTAATAAAAAAAAAACGGATCCTATCCAAAACTCTGACAAAACAGCGGAGGTATGGCCCTGGGAGACTGTCGGTTCCAAGGGAACAAAGCTAGTCAAGGTAGATACTGGAAATGAAGGAGAAAAGGTTATTTACACCAGAGCAGCTGGAACTGCGGAGATCAGAGTTGGGGGCTCTAAGCACTCAGAAAAGGTTAGAGAAGGAAGATTTGGTGGAGTCCTGGAAGAAAACGCCCCAACTCCACAAGGGAGAGGGGTCTGGGAAAAGAAAGACAGACCCCTGGCAACTAGTAGCTGATCCACCAGCCTCGTGACGGTGACTTTGGTAAGACTCCTGGAGGATCTGACAGATAAACCAGAGGGAGATTCTGATCTTTCAAGGAAAGGGTTAGGGAGCTGTTCCACAAAACAGAGGGAGAATACCTTGTCCTGGGTGTGTAAGTTATGTTGGATTTCGGCACCAATACAGGTTTCAAAGTATGTGGAAGCATGGATGGAGATGCAGGTACCAACCAGGATACCAAATTAGTCCGTAACGAAAATGGCACGGAGATTTATGACGCAGAGGATGATGTCTGTTCCAAATGTATGCAAACCTTAGCCTTTGGCTCCGTGGAAGCAGTAGAAGTAGAAGGCTTACGCTTTTTTTGCCATCAGAACTGAAGGAGAAGTCGGTACAGTCTCGCCTTTTTTGATTCCAGAATCAGATTTCCAGAGGGGTGAGTCTGTCAAGGATAAGGCCTCCTCAAAAGAGGACTTAATCAGTCCTTTTAGTATTAATTTATTTTTATATTCAAAGCCCAGGTACTAAAAGCCTGGCAAATAGGACAGTCTTGGGAAAGATGAGCTGGGCCTAAACAATAAACACAGGAAGAATGCCCACTGAAATTGGGCATCTTCTGACCGCAATCCTGGCACTGCTTAAAACCAGTAGTGCCTTTTGGTTTCTCTGCGATGTTGACAGGTCACCCAACAAAACAAGAAGTGTCAACAGGCATAAAACACACACACACACACACACACACACACACACACACACACACACAAAGAAAACTACCAACAATGGTAGGCTAGGTTATCTAAGGAGGTAAAAAGACAGGGAAAGATACTACCGACAATGGTATTGGAAAATTACAGACTGGTAAGAAAACACACTCGCTGAACAGAAAAGTGGGTAGAAAGATAACCAAAACATAGACATAAAAAAAAAGTTACACTAAAGCTGAAAATACAACATTTCACTTAGCTGCAAGATAAAATGGCTGACACGTCTTGCGACAAGAGTGGAAAACGAGACCTGAGGTAATACGGAGAGTGGTATTGTGGGTAGAGTCTTATTTCTAGAGCTTTTGGCTGGCACAAGCTATATAACAGCTGAGCCAGTTCCAAGGGTTAGAACAGAGTCCCTAAAGGTAAAGGATAAATGAAAATCTACAACATCAGATCAAATGTTTCTTAAAAATTCTAACCGGCAATGCATTACATGCAGATTTAAACATTAAAAAAGCTGATCTGAAAAGTACAACTGTGTAAGAAAACTTACCAACTAAGCTATATTGGTCGTATACCACTGCTACTGGCCAGCTTTACAAAACTAATGGGCGTCTCCCACTCACTCTGTCAGGAGCTCGAGAGGATTTCTATATATAAAAGAAAAGAGTGTAAAAAAGGGAAGCAAGAGCCCTGAAAGAAAAATGCTAGGAAAAAAACATGTCTATATTACAACATCGACACTTTAGTTAATCGAATAACTAAATCTCGATCTTGTAATATCGACAGCTAAAATTGTTGAATGGCCAATTCAACCAAGGGAAACACTTCCCTTGGCCGAATCAAAAAAAAAACTTTAGATCCGAAATCAAGTGGGGGGCTTCGCCCACCTAAATATATCAACTCCAAGATTGCTCCAAATTGGAGAAAGGGGCATACTCCACAGAACGGCCAAAGGAAGTGTTTCCCTGGGTTAAAATTGACCGTTCGACAATTTACGGTTTCGATATTACAAGTTAGAGCTTTACTTACTCGATTAAGCAAAGCTTCGATCTTGTAATACAGAACCGGCAATACAACCAAAACAGAAAATTATACACACACACACACACACACACACACACACACACACACACACACACACACACACACACACACACACACACACACACACACACACACACACACACACACACAGAAAAAACAAGGGGCTGGAGGTAGGGTACGGCTACTGCAACACTGATCTATTAGAACACCAACTTTTACGTTAGTGCACAACTGGTTCAACATTAGATCACTGTTGCAGGAGACTTAGTTACATGGAAGGAAGGGGGGGGGTTACTTAAGAATAAAGTAGCTCCTAGACAATAGTTTAACCCTTTCCAGAAAGCTAATGAGCTTCCGATATTCTTCACAGAAGACAAACCCCCAGATTAGCTTTCCTGAAGGACTGAGTTTTGTCCAGGTAGTACCAGAGTTCCCTGTGGGCATCCAGAGTATGAAGTAATTGGAATGTACCTGGCTAGACATCTCCAGCAGCTGGAGAGACCACAGAGGTACCTAACCAAGAGGATTACTGGCCTCAAACAGTTGCCCTATGCAGCACGACTGAAAAAGCTAAGACTGTTCTCTGTTGCATACCGCTTTCTCAGAGGCGATCTCTGTCTAACGTACAGAGCCATGTCCAACCCAGAATTGCTGAACATGCTCCATCCTAGCAAAACCAAATCTACTAGAGCTACACGCTCTAGGGATATAAACCTCAACACAACAATGAATAGAACATGCTGGAGGGATAGATTCCCTTTGCAGAGACTTCCCTTACTATGGAACAGGGTCCCGATCTACATAAGACAGAGCCCCTCACTATCACTCTTCAAGAGGAACCTTGATGAGTGGATGGGTAACAGAAAGTTCACACCGGGGATCACACCAACAGCACTACTAGATAGGGGCCAAGGGTACTAGCTGCTATTACAAGGGTCTAGGGAACTACTAAAGGGGCAGTGAATACCGCACAATGTGGCTTGGCTAATATATGCCTTCGGGCAGATAGCCCAGTACCAACCTATGAACCTATAAGTACCTTTTCTCCCTTGTTTTTGAGATCAGCAAAAAACACAGGGAGATTATAATAGACTGGCTCAAAGTAAACTTTGAGACCACTTTAGGCATAAAAGAGGGGTTAGTTCTGAAAGAAACCCCATCCTTGTAGAAAATGAGCTGGAGCTGACTCACCATAAGAACGTGCAACTCAAATACTCTCTTAGCTGAAGTCAGAGCAATGAGTAAAGCAGTCTTCCACATTAACCTCAACTCAGACTGAAGAGCTGGTTCAGATGGAAAAAGAGTAAGCTTTTTTAAGAGCAAAGATAAAACCCTGGTGGGAGGTTGGCATAATAGTTAAGGTGTTTACCTTGCAGACACAATGTGCAGGGCTTGATTCTCACATGGGGTAATTTGATGGGCTTAAAATGGCCCACAAGGGCAGTTAGCCTAGTGCTAATCTATGAATCAAGGAGGAACCACTTGTTTTCTGGATGGCTGGGTATGTAAAATCCCTTTCAAATACTGCTTGACTTGTGGATGACTAGAAAGGGGGATTCCCAAGGGAGACAAGCACAGATGACTGACAAATAGTTTTGATAGATGAGAAAGAAAGGCCACAGAAGAGTAACTCACACAATCAAAAGTCGCGGCTGGGTCTTAAGAGGGTCCTGGTTTGTTGAACGACAGCAACTTGAAAATCTTTTCCATTTACAAGTATATGATTTCCTAGCAGCAGTTTTTTACCTCCTTTAATAACTGATGCACATCTCCAGAAAAAAAGTGCCTGAAAGTATCAAGATTCTACCGTCCAAGAAATCCAATGGAGAGTTGTCAAGTTTGGGGTGTGTCAAATAAACCATGTCTTGCTTGCCTAAATCTAGCTTGTGGAGAAGCCTGTGGCAATTGCCCATGGCCAGTTTCAGAAAAAGGGAGAACCAATGTTGTCTGGGTCAAATGGGAGTTGCTCCACAATCTTTGGGGGAGTCCTGCTGGATCTTTAAGAACCCTAGATATCACTGGAACATCTATCCATGGGATTAAGATCCATTTGCATGGAATCCTAGTGCAGAACTTTAGATGTCCATTCTGAGAGGAGACAAACTGATCTATTTCAGGTGGTCCTCACAGTTAGATGAGGGTCTGTCCTAATCCTGCTCAGCCTGCCTGCTGCAAGGATCTATATTATATATTCGAAGTTTCAAAACTTCAAACCTCATATGTTCGACAACATATGAGCAAAGTTTGAAACTGAAAATATAATAAAAAAAAAACCTTATCTGAATGCTCTGAGCAGGGGGGAAACCCACTACACCCCCCTACTTAAATATTCCAACTCCGAGATCGCACTTCAGTGCAGAAAAGGGAAATTTTCCCATTCTGCACCGTACGGAGCCCTTGCTTTTAAACATCGAACTTTTCAAAGTTCGATCACATGGTGTCGACCATACGACATTCGAACTTTGAAAAACTTGAATAATTAATAGGGACCCTGCTGCAATGTTTCACTCTGATGAAATGTGCACAGCCTGAAGAGTCAAACAACACTGAGATGCTATCCTAACAAATCTGCAAAGGGGCTAAAGATCTAGGACAAAAATACTGTTGCGCTTAGTGTTATTGAAGTGCTTTTTCTTGAAAACAAGGATTTCAATTTTATCTTCAATCCTCGAGTGATTTTACTGTTACCTCACAGCATGACACTGAGTATTTCTGTTTTGGTTGTTTTTTTCATGCTGAGGTGCTTCTGTTTTAGTTTGGTTGTTTGTGGCAACTAATAATGTGAGCCAGATACAGAAAATCTTAAAAGGCTTTTGAAGTGTTTGCCAATAAGAGTGTGGTGGTAAGCATCTTTTAAATCTAGCATTACCACAAAAGCTAGCAAAGGAACCAGAGGTAGCAGTGTCTGAAGGAACAACATTCTCAGTTTTGGAACCTTTACAAAACGATTGGGAATGGAGAGGTATAACACAATCCTCCATGTCTTTTCTGTCTCTGGCACCAGAAAAATGCCTGAATAAAATCTCTGCCCCTCGGATCTGCAGGAAATGATTCTATGACTCCCTGAAACAAATAAAAGTTATGTACTTACTATAGTGCTAGATCAGTGTTGTCTTCTTCTGTCTCAACAGATGGGTAAATCGATTCCATACAGATCCAAGGCTGGCAAATGAGACTCAAGGTTGAAGCTTCTCCCACTATCATAATGAACTGCCACCTTAACAACCCTCAGATTAAGTTTGCACCATAAAACGACTACAATGCTAAAGTTGGAAATTCCCATAACTGAACAGAACACTAACTACAAAGAGCAATCTAAAAGGACTGCAGTCAAGCAAGATTGCAGGGAGATTCATAGCAGTCTAGCAAGAACTAAACAACCGTGACAGTTTTCACGGGGGATGGTGAGCAGGAATGTTGAGATGGACAGAAAATAACATGGATCTAGCATTATGATAAGTACACAACTTTCTTAATTGATGTTGTCTTTTCTATTTACTTGAACAAATAGGACTGAGTCGCCAGCTAATTTAATCCCAGGAGGCACTGGAAAAGGATACTTCAGTGAATGGTGGAATGATGCTCTGGACCCGGACTGCAGGTTCAGCTTGTAATGACAGACTATGTATGAACTGTACACCATGTGGTTGCTATACAAATTTCAAAAATAGAAATGCTGCTAAAGAAAGTTGTAGAGGCAGTGACCACTCTTGAAGAACATGCCTTTGGCTTAAAGGGCAACCACCACCCCTTGGCTCTATAAACAAAGGGAATGCAGTCAGCCAGCCATCTGGACATGGTAACCTTTGATACAGTGGCACCTATCTTTGGCCTGGAGAAGGAAATAAACAGCTGATAACATTTCCTAAAGCCTTTTGGATGGTATAAATAAAATCACAACTGAAGGTGATAATCTAACAAGTGAAGGAGATATTCACCCTTAGTGAAAAAATTTGGGATGAAGACTGGCAATTGAATAGCCTGGTTTAAATAAGTTTCTCTGGTCACCTTAGGAAGGAAAGCTGAACTAGCCTTGAGGGAAACTCTGCACTTATGAAAAACCAAACATGTACATTTACATAAAGCCTGCAAGTCTGAAACACTCCTATATGACATAACAGCTAATAAAAATGAAGTATTCCAGAGACAGAAAATTCAAATCACTGGTAGCTGCAGGTCCAAATGATGCCTTAACACACTGTAGCTAAAGTCCCAAGGCAGCACAGGATTCCTCAAAGGGGCCACACCAGAAAGGTACCTCTAAGTAACACTTTTGAAAGCCCAATGGAAGCAAAGGGGGCATGCTCTTCTCTCACACCGAAGTTAGAAATGCCCGCTAACTCTACTTTAATCATAGAATAACCAGCCCCTAAATGAAAGGTACCAGACAAGAAGTCCAACATACAAGGCAAGGTTGCCAAGAATGTATCTAAAATCTTGATTTAGCGGAAATAGTAAACCTCTCATTTAACTGTGTAGTTTTCCTTGTGGAATGCTTCTGGGAAGATGTCAGAATAGGAATAATTCTAGATGGGAGCATGGAACTTCTGCCCTTTTACCGGAAGTGAAGAAAATAAATGGTCAGACTGAGAATTTGATGTTCAGGTGAGACTTTACAGAGGGATGGGAGATCACATTTGGAAGAAAATCCAGGACTTATGGTGGGTACTTTTAAGTGAGGCAATACACAGGGGAGTTAAACCTGTCAAGGCAAAACGGGGGACATGGGGAATTACTTTTGCCTTGCACAAGACCACTTTCTGAAGAAATCTGACTTAACAGAGGAGTTGGGAGGGTAAACATGTAAGAGATTCAAGTATGTACCAAAGTGTCCCTTGAGGATTCATCCTCCTGAGGATTAGGGCAAAGAAGCTGCTGCATTTGTTATTGATTGAGATTGCAATGAGGCCACACAGAGGCTGGCCCCTGTGGATGAAAACTATGTCACTGGCTGACTCAGGAACCACTCTTAGGGCAGAAGAACAGACCTGCTCAGCTGGTCAGCTATGATGCTGGACTTCCCAGTGCTTTAATACTGCAATGTACATTCCAGGGAAGACTGCATCCACTGCCAAAGACTCATGGTTTCCCAACATAATAGGCAGGAAGAGGTTGCACCTTATTTGTTAATGTATGAGACCTCTGGCTTTACTGCAATCACACGCATGGAGAGAATCCTGAAAGGCCTGCAATACAAGGAAGGACTGCCCACATCTCCAGGAAACTGATGTAAAGGCTGGCTTTGGTATGGGACCAAGTACCTTGGACCATCCGTCCTTCAAAATATCCCCCACTCCTGCCTGCCTGTTATCACCAGGGCTCTTGGTGGGGGAAACACAAACAGATGGTCTAAGGAAGTCAGAGAAGTTAGCCACCACTGAATATACTTGCCTGCAAATCTTGGTGAGTCTGATAGGGTGGTGCATCTCTTGATAAATTATGGACTACAGAATGTACAGTCCACTGAAGTACACTCAAATAAAACTTTGTGTGCGAGACTACAGTGACAACCACTGCCATGGCCTACCAAGCAGAAATTCAATGGAACTAGAGTGTTCTAATGATAAAACACCTGCAAAGCTTGAAGAAGTAGAGATGACTGTCTGGACAGAGGCTGTCTGGCTATCTGGGTGATGGTGTCTAGGTGCAACCCATGAATTCTAGGATATACATTGGTTCCAGTTTAGATTTTTCAATCTGTGATTCCTAAAGATCAGCACAGATGGAGTAAGGAGGCTCATGCTTGAACCAGCACATCTTGTGGTAGCTGTGATGAGCCAGTTATCTAAATAAGAAAACATCTGGAACCCCTGCAGTCAGTCTCACTGCTACAATTGAAATGTATTTTGTGAATACCTGGAGGGAGCTGTGGTGAAAAAAAAGAGCAACCCTCTGAGTTGGAAATAACTGGCTCCCACCCAGAGAAGAAGGAACCCCCTTTGGACTACACTGCTATCTTGATGTGACAAGTTGGCATTCTAGAGGTCCACCAAGCACATCCAGTTGCCCTTCCTCAAAAGAGACACTATTGATTGTATCAAGATCACTCGGAAAGATGTCTGCTTGCCAAATTGATTCAGCTGAAGACTGTTCGTAGGTCCCACTTTTTCCAGTTCTAAAAAGAACATAGAGTAAACTCCTGAACCTCTCTGGTCTGGTGGGACCTTCTGGATTACTTGCATGCTTAGCCATTTTGAAATTTTCTGAGCTGTTTCCCTTCGTTGTCAGGGTGGAGCATCTGGAAGGGTCCTTCATTCCAATTTTGGAGGAAATGTAAAAGGGATAAAATAGCCTCGTTACCACTCTTGACACTTAAGAGTCACAGATGAAGGCCAACCAAGCAATAGTGGAGAAATTAGCACTCCCTGAAAGAACACTGAAAACCTTGGTTTTGTGGTTTACCTCTGTCTCTCAGGTGACATCCACTGAAGTTTGCCCATCTGCCCCAGAAGTGGCCCTGTCACCAGAACTGCTCTAGAACTTTGGGAATGACAAATGTTTCCCAGCTTTCTGGTTGCACAAAAAGGGCATCAGAGGTGTGGAAAGACTGATTCCAACAGCAAACGGGACTTTGCCATCCTGCTCACTTCTAGTTAAAGGTATCTTTGAACATGATCCCAAATAATGTGGACTCATCAAATCGGGCATTCAGGAAAGACAACTTAATGCTTTCCATAAAAATCACACAGATGCATCCAGGCATGGAGGCAAATGGTACAGACAATACCTGATGCTCTCGCCATGCCATCTGCCACATTTTACAACAGGAGCATGGACAAATTAGTAATGCAGTGCATGGTGACCAGCTTTGATTCTACCAGTTTGCAGGAGTCCACTGCTGTGGCACATGAAAGGAATTTTGCCACCTCCTTAGTCAAATCTTTTTGCAGTCTAGTTAAGTGAGACATAGTTCAATGCTCAAAGGGCAAAGGTTGCTAAAGTATACAAACTCCCTTCCCAAGTTTGTCCAGACTCCCAGTATGGAGATGAACAGAGGTACTCTCCTCGGAAATCTCTTCGCATTTGCCATCACCACAACTGCATCCACTGCAGACCCCTTATTCCAATGTGTTCTGTCTGAAAGACAGATCTTATCTGGCTTACGAAGAATTGTTTCTATCCCTACCAAGTGCCTCGAGAAACACCAGCTTCTCATGGGAAGGTGGAAAGGAGGAACAACCTTCCTTCTACATAAGCAATTCCAGAAATTCTCCAAAGAAGAGGTACTCCAGGGGAGATCTGAGAGGACCCGTTCCTTCCCCCTTCATCGAGGGTGGTGTCTTCTGTGAAAGACTTCAGGAGAGAATCCAAGTTCCTCCTTTTTTACTTGTACTTCCTAATCTCCTCCATGGAGGGAGCAGCCAGGGAGATTCAGAAGCAGTAGGGGAACCCTGAACCTTTTTTTTTTCCCTCAAGCCTAGTTGGCGATGGCTGTCCCACTGATTAATGATGAGGAGGAGGAGGAGGAAGAAGCACCCAAAACTGCAGAAACTTTGGGTGGATGAGAAAGTACGGGTCAACCCGCTCAAAGACCTGAAAGTCAAACCAGGTCTTGAGGAGAATCTTCTCGGGTCCAAGCACCCAAACAGCAGTCCCTCCCCCTAGATGCAGTCCAACTATTATCAAAGGCCAAAGCCAACGCTGCGCTGTTTTAGAGCCTGAGAGGCACTGAAGGCTCCAACAAACTTGAGTTGACCCTGAACACTCAGCTCCAGGACCCACACAGATCCATTGTAGTTGGAGAGAAGCTGGTCAAGTAAATTGTCAGAAGCGCTGATAAAGTCGCTGGCTCATGTAGCGGAACCACATGGGAATACACCCTGATCCAAAACTCAGATCAGAGAAGATGAAACAATGAAACATGTAGAAGTTTTCAAGTAGGCCCTCACCATTGGCCACAGTCAGGCTCCTTGAAGACTGCACTGACCTGAACAAATATTCTGGGGGTGGGCTGAAGGACCTGTTCCCATTTCTTTTTGGAGGGGGGGGACCAGATTCAAGGGGGAGATGACTCCAGTGAAAAGACCAGATCCAGCAGCCAATAAAAAACAATTTACACACCAGAGCCTGATCAGATGCCAGCAGTGAAGCAGGGAGTATCAGATGTAAGGGTAGAGGGTCCTTCAGAGCAGGAACTTGAACTGTAGAATAGTCTAGAAGACCTTTTTTCTAGGCTCCCTGGATCCATTCTTAGAGGGAAACTTGTCCTCTTTTTCTCTTGGTTTACCCCTGTTAGACTTATCAGACAACTTCTTTGCAAAACAAATCCTACAAGGGAAGTGGTTGTATATCCTGCCTGGCTAGGAAGGATGACCTTTGCAGTGGTCTGAAAGGCCAGGCAATACATATTTTTTTTTGAATGGATTCTCTGGTGGGATTCTATAGCCAAAGGCCACACACACTTTAAATCTCAAAGCCTTGTCAGCCATCTCAAGTCTTTCCTGAAAAAGGAGGGAAGAGCACAAACAATGACCAAAGGGTATAAACAGCATAATAGCAGTAACACCAAAATATTCACCACTAGTTAATTTAATGATTTTTTTTTTTAAGAGCAGAAAAACTTTCTAACAAGGGAAGGAAACTCTTACAGCAACATGTTACCAAAAAGGACAGGAAGAAGGGCAAACAATTTTCTCCAAAATTAACGACAGGAAGGAAAATACTAGACAATATCTCTCAAAAGGCTTAACCCACAAAATGAAAGGCATCAACCCTGAAGAGCATTATCAAAAGAAATAGCACTTATCTGAAATTTAATACCTGAACTTTGGCAACCAAGTCTGTCTTCTAGTGCAACAAATGAGATCTCAGGGCTGTTAAGGCAGTGCTGCATTATCGGAGGGAAGGAGCTTGAGTCTTTGAGCCAAATGTTTGAATTGCTCAACATACAAATTCAATATAACCATATGTTGAGATGGATGGAAAAAGACAATGGCATATAATTTTTTTTCCAGAAGTGGATGAAACAGGGAAATTTGGGTTACAGAGCAAGGAGGGATTCCTTGGAAAGGAAGGAGGGAATCTCACTGCAAACTGTATCCACTGTTGAATGATTCTTGGAACTCAACTGTCTGCAACAATGTGCTGCCGCATGGGAAGATGAAGACTCAGGCCAATAATCATGCTGACTTTTTGGACTGCTCTTGATTTTCTGAGTCTTTTCCTTTGTTTTCGGTACCTCCCTGCCATTCCCTTTTAAAATCCTGTTAGTAGGCACACTGCTGCTTTAACTGCTTATTAAACACAGTCATAGAGCTAACATGGAAAGAAAATGTTTACTTTACTTAAAAAATGGTAAGCTGAAAGATTTGGGTTACTCCTTTTATCAGCTTTCCCCTCTCATCAAATCTCAGGCTGGATAAAGGCCAAAAGAACTTCCTGGTCCAGGGGAGAATTTAAAATCCAAGTTTAATCATCTTCTGGAAGATTTAGACACCATAAACAAAAACAGCCCTGAGTACAGTATCTGTAGCATAATAAGAACACCAAGACACATTTAATTACATGAGAAGCAGATAGTAAAAAAAAAAAAAAAAAATTACAAAGAATACTTCACCTCAGATGATGCAAGCTCAACAGCTAACTTTTGTACATTCTCAACTGATAGAAATAAAACTTTAAAATAAAAGCTTGGCAGTTTAAAATTCTGAATGTTAAAATGGCAGAATAATACACTTTCATCCAAAATTTGCGAAAGCACTCCCATACTTGTTTGGGAATGAGGTTAGCATTAGCAATTTGACTAGAAGCAGTTTTGGATAGAGAAATCACTGTAGGGTCTGCTTTCAGTTTAGTACACAGATTATAAATGGTACCTCAGACTCAATACTTATTAGGACTTCCCAGGGGCAGGTGGTTGACTCTGATAAACTGCAAACTGTGAAAAACACAGTCTCTAAAAACAGTTACAAAACAAAAAGAATAATTACTGATTGGGGAATATCCATCTGTAAGACATCATAAATACACTTGCTGAGCAATGGGGATTTTGTTTTGACCCCACTGGAAAACAAAAAAACGATTTTAAAAACCTGAGCACACACTTACCTCAGAACAAGGTTCTTCAGGAAGAGAAAAAAATCCTGAAATGCATTCACCTTCCAAATCCTGCACATCTGACTGAATTAGAGATTCAGAAAGTAAGGAAACTTTTTATCCTTTCTTCGCAGCAGAGGAAATGGAAGCAAAAACATGAACCCTCTAGCAAATCCCACAAGTCATTCCTATCCATGGAAATGGAAAGAAGCTACATTTTTTACCTCCTCTTTCCTTACAGTGGGAGCTTCCTTGGAAAAGGATTGACCCAAAGCAGGCACACTCTCCCACCTATTAAGTAAAACACTTATCCTTTCCCCAACACAGATGTTACTCCCTTGCCCATAAAGGCCATCCCTGCAGCCACAGAGGATGGCTCTATCCCCAGTTCCTTAATGGCTGTATGTGCTACACCAGATGAAATGGGGGGTGAGTGGTCTGAAGAACCAAAACTGGCTACAGTAGAGTCATTCACCAGTGACTTGTGGCACAACTGCAGCCAGCCTGACACACAAAGTCTCCCTAATACTTTTTCATTCCTGCATACAGGGAAAGGAAGAAAGTACAGTTGTGCAAGTTAACAGTAACAGTACATGTTCAAATGATCGTTGCTGCAGTAGCCTTAGCTATATGGGATATACTCTGCCAAGGACAACAGCTGGACAGCTTCCAAGGCATCAAGGCAAATTCTGCATGCCCAAACTATCAGGCAATTCAAGCTGAGCTGACTCTAAAACAAGTCTCAGTGCCCCACCCTCAGGGCTTTCCTGCCAATAGAGAGAGAGAGAGAGGCAGAGCCCTGAAAAGATGATGATAGGAACAACAACAAACAAATGTCCACACCCTAGCATTAAAAAAACAAAAACAAACAAAAAAAAAAAGGGGGGGGGATGGAGGGAGGGAGCGACTACAGCAGCAGTGATCATCTGAATATCTGTTATGGTAAATTAACTTAAATAACTGTACTGTGTTCACCATCGTGATTAGTGCTGCGTTAGCCTATTACCCTACCTTACTACATTTGAGAGGTGGAAAGAGAAGAGTTCAGGAACCCCTGAAGAATGGTTCCTAGCACAGCCTAACCTGGACCTAGAGAAGGAATCAAGTTATACTGCTTTGTAAAAGTATATACAGAGGACCAAGAGAATACTTCTAGAATCCAACCCTTTCCATAAAGCCAAAGATGAAGCCAAGGCCCTGGTGCAGTTCGTCTTGACCCTGCTAGGAATACTTTTGTTATGGGAAGTATAACAAAAGGCGACAGCCTTAGACAATCATTTGGAAACGGTCTGCTTTGACACAGGTTGTCCCTTCTTACTTTCATATGAAACTAAATTGATCCGAAGATATGAAATATTTAGTTCTGTAAAGATAGCACCTGAGTCGCCCGTGGACATCCCAAGGTATGGAGTATCCTTTCTCCCTCATTTTACGTTCAGGAAAGAAAATTAGGAGATGGATACTTTGGCTTAAAGTAAACGTGTTTACCACTTTATGCATAAAGAAGGTTTAGCTCTTAAAGAAACCTTACCCTAATGGAAAATGAGAGAGGGCTGACTCACCATAATAAGCTGCAACTCGGATACCCTTCTTGCAGAGGTCACAGCCATCAATAAAACTGTTTTCCATGTTAAGAACCTGAAGTCAGCCAGGTTAGCTAGTTCAAATGGAGCAAGTTTTAGCTTTGAGAAGCTCTACTGTTGCACTTTTAAACTTGGTGGCTTTTTAGTTGCTGGCCTCTACTATAAATCTGATTTTGGACACTCCTACTAGTATTATCTCATCAGGTCATTCTACTGAGCACTGAGAGATCAACTGGGAAGCCCCCCCCCTCCCCCCAGTCTACTAAACTTGCATTATCTTCGGTTTCTTACTTTTCCACTTACTAAAACAAATGCACTTTATTCAGCTGCTTTTACTGTATTTGTGCTTATTCCAACTTTATTTAGCTTTTGCTGCACATTCTTAAAGGATTCAGTTACATTTAATCTGACACATTTAATACTGTTAGTAGCCTGATAATATTGTAACCGTTATTCTAAGCCTCTTGGTTAAGATTTAACCACCTGGGTTCCAAACTGGTCATCTTACATTAGGTTTGTAATATACACTTGTGGCAGGACAGGCAGCTTATACCCTTCTGAGTCGGGAATTGCTGTCTAAAGGCTTATTTTGTCCGTTATTCTAAAAATATCTTTGTTCTGGTTTAAGTACTTGGGCTCCAAACCAGTTATTTTACATTAATAAGGTCTGTGGTTTACACTCTTGTGGGAGGAGATGTTAGCTTCCACTCTACTGAGCTGAGAACTACTGAAAGGCTTGTGCCTCTATTTGATTGGGTAGAGGGGACACCTTATTTAAAATTAGCTCTGTGTCTGAGGTTTTGGCGACCACATTGCTTGAGAAGAGCACTGCTGGCTTCTGCTAAACTTACAAAAGTTAGAACTTACATTACCATATCCATTGTTTCAGGACTGGTTTTCCAATGCATCAATTGACTGCTTGAGTATCTGCACTTTTTGACCCTTTTTACAGCCTTTAGTTAGAAATGCCTGCCTTGGTTCTACTTCAGTGAGAGAAGAGGGGAAAAGAGTCATCTTCTGGCCTGAGACTGTAAAGAAAAGAAGAGTGTAACATTTTTGATTGGTCATAGCACCTTGGTTTGTGTGTGTGTGTTTTTTTTAATCTAATGCGGCTACTATTTAAGCACCGCAGCTGCACAATGCTTGGCTCATAACCTAAGAGCTCTGAGATTTTGGTGATGTTTGGCAACCACGTACTTCACAAGAGTGTTGCTGGCTTCTGCTAAAGTCTACAAAAGCTATGACATTACCATATCCACGGTTTCAGCATTGTTTTTGTCACAGCTGCAGTAATGGAGTATTTCTGCGTTGAATATCTGAACTTTGACACCTTTTTTTTTACATTTAGTCTTTAGTTAGAACTGCTTTGGTTCCACTTTAGTGACGTTAGAGGGGACGAGAGTCATTTTCTGGCACAGCAGCGTGTGAAGAAAAGCGTGCTGTTTTTGACTGGCCAGAGGGCCATGTGTGTGTGTGTGTATGTATGTGTGTTTTTAAATCATAAAATCTACTATGCTATTTAAGTGTCACAGCTGCACAATGCTTGGCTCATAACCTACAAGCAAGCTAAATCATATATTACCATATCCACAGTTTTGGCACGTGTTTTTCACATTGCTTTTGTCACAGCTGCATTAATTGAGTGTTTGTGTGTGGAATATTGTCATTTTGACCTTTTTTTACAGTCCTTAGTTGGAACTGCTGCTCTTGGTGAAGTGGCACCCAGCAGTGATCTGTACAGACATTGATATCTTGCAGCGCAATTCCCCCTTCTAATCTGTGCAGATGCCAATCTCTCACAGCGTACGTTTCTCTCAAAATACCCTTACTGTCTACACAGTTTTTTTTTTTAATTCAATATTTAAATCTCTCACTTCTCCTTAGTAGATCAACAGCCATGGGTATGTATTTCTCGACTCTCTCTGTGGCCAGTCTGGTTGAGATAGGTATTTTGAGGCATTGTAGCAATTGCCTCATATAAACTGACAACCCACAATAAAACAGATTAAGTATGCGAGAGGTGTTCTTACACTACTAGTGGAGGCAAAAGTGTCATACAACCAAAACTAATCCTATAAAGGTCGTCATTGACACTTGCACCACTCCTACTGCACAGAGTAAAGACCCTACACACAAAACTACTTATGCTGAGGCACTTACAGGTAACCTTCCTAAAACACTATGACCTCCTTGCACAGCACAATCAAAAAAAGGAGATTCAACCATCACGTAAACACTATGTTAAATCACCACCCACAGCTACACGTAGCAACACTGTATCCAGTGCTTTACTGCTAAACCATTAAGGCAAACCCAGTGCACAGCCAAATTTCCTGGTCATTGGTGATTCTATAGTGAGCCACACCAATGTCCCCCTCGTCAGAATGAGTAAGGACAGAGTCAGCTTAGCTACCTTTCCAGGGCTAGGATCCATCAAATTACACAGGCACTCAGGTCATTGGAACACAGGTACTATTTTTTTTTTTTAATTATTTTATTTATTTAACATTTGTTTACCGGGAAAATATGACTTGGAACGAAGCCAATGTTCAGCAGAGGGCCGTGGAGAAATGCTCCAGATGCATATCTTTGTGACATGGGAGGAAACCCACCCAAACACAGGGAGGACATGCAGACTCTGCACAGAAGGCACTTCAGCAGAGAATCAAACTGGAGAACCTCTTGCTGTGAGGCAGTAATGCAACTGCTGCACCATCTAAGACTCTTTCCTAGTCCACGTTGATGTTAATGACTGGAGATTTATCTCTAACTATATGAAGCAACACATGATCAAACTCGCTGACTGCGAGTCCTTCTCCAAAATGATGTCACATTACTAACAGAAAATGATGAATTTTAACAATAGGCTTAGCTTCTGGTGTCACACCAAGGGGTTACAATACCTGACAGCCTGGGAGGACATGGTTGACAGACCTCACTGCTCTGCCAGGGATGGTCTGCACTTATCCCCTCTAGACTTTTGGATATTGGCAAAGACCTTTTCTACTCCATAAAGCCTTTTTAGGCAATACCAAACTGATAAACCTCATGAATTATCTGAACATATGACGGAATGTCTGAAGGTGGTACTGCTCAGTGCTAGAAGTCTTAACAAGAAGCTCCACTCCACGAAGCTTTCCTCTCCCTGGAGAGTGTAGACATCTGTATAGTAACAGAGACATGGCTTAAAGTCTCTGACAGTCACTGCAAGGTTATGCCTTTCACACCTTTAGACCAGCTACTGCACAGGACGGAACTAAAGGTAAAGGAGTCTCAACCACACATACAGATTAAAGTATATGACCCACTGGAACTCGTGCATGTACAGCTCACCATAAACAGGTCTCATACCATATTCCTTGCAACCTAGGAAACCCACACTACCTGTCTCAATATACTAGAGTTCTTCGCCATTCAACCCAATACAATCCTCATGAGGGATCTTTACTTCTCTACAGAATGGGAATTCTACACCATTTCTAATGCAAATACCCAGTAATTCCTAAACTTCATTAATACCAACATCCTGCCACAGTTGGTCCATTCTCCTACCAGGGGTACAAACATCCTTGACCGTGTACTCACGAATATGGGGAAGTGATGTTCCTCACATAATGTAATGTCCTTGCACTTCATATATAACCATAAGGCAGTATTGCTTGGAATAAAAAAATTAAATCCAAGGACCCAGTGAAACTAAAAACCTTCAGGAACTATTCAAAGGCTGACCTCTCTCTGCTATGTGATGTCCTCGCTAAGTTCCAAGCACCCCCAAAAACAGTAAACATCACAGGATATGCTGAGCTATTTACAAAATCCTTATATGGTCATATTGACAGCTATGAAGAGTGAGCTGTGCCCTCTCATATTAATAATAATACAAACTCAAAAGACAAACCACCATTGTGGAATCACAGTATCAGTCGGTTATATGGAGAAACGAAGCCCAACATACTATAAGCCACCTGACCAATCTAAACAGGCAGCTAAGAGGGTTAATTAATAATTCAAAGGCTAAATTTGAAGAAAAAATAGCTTCTTAGGCAATGACAACCAAAACGCTTTCTACAGCTATGTCCATACCCTCAAAGGAAATGAGCAACAAACCACAGAACTTATTGTGAAGTGGCACCACCCACACTGAACCTTTTGGCTGAAAAGTTCAGCTCAAATTTCTTCATCTACTCCTCTCTCTTGGTAGTCCAAAAGAGATACCACATACCACAATTCCCCCAAACCATTTCTATGGAACAGGTCATCAATGCAGTTTCCAAGGCCAAAAACACTGCATTGATGGGCCTCAATAACAGCCCGGGATGCTTACAAAATAGAATGAATCGTGACTCATCTGGTCCACTTGAATCACTTTTCAGCTGTTGCCTACAGTCAGATTTTGTACCCAAGGAATGGAAGATGGCTACAGTCGCTCCCCCTGCACAAAGTAAGTCTGACCACTGATCTGTGTAACTACAGGCCCAAACAGGCCATGAAAAGAATCATCACGGACACAACAACCAAGGACATAGGTAACCTACAAACACTGGATCCATCACAGTTCAGATTTGTAAAGGAAGGTTGTGCCTATTAAATCTAGTGGACGACTTCGAGAGCGTCAAAAAAGCAATGCTATGAGGGTAAGACTGTGTACACAGCTTACCTAAACCTGGCAAAGGTTTTTGATAAAATAACCTACTCGCGCATTGTAGGCAAGCTCACTAAATTAAGTATAACCCTTTTATTACCCACTGGATAACCAGCTGGCACAATGATAGGAACCAGGAAGTCAAAACAGGTGAGGCTACTTCCACCAAGAGGCCAGTCACCAGCAAAGTCTCCCAGGGTTCAGTACTGGACCCACCCCTTTTTGGCATCTATGTCTCTGAAATGGAAGCAAATGCTGAAGGCTTATGGCTGACTAACTTTGCAGATGATTGTAAGCTCGGGATTTTATCATCGACTCCCCTGCAGACACTAGCATTCTTCAAGAAGGCCATCTTCTGACTAACAAATTGTGCTAAAGCCATGGTCTTAAACTCAGTTCTAAGAAATGTATTAATTGTATCATTTGGAAGTCAACCATCTCGGCTAATTACCATGTTGATAATATGGCCCCTAAAGGTTGACGCAGTGGTCAAGGATATGTGTTTGCACAAAGACAGTAGCCTTATCGTTGACCACCACGTGGCCACAGTGGTGAGGAAATCCTTTGTTGTGCAACTTGTAAGTAAAGGTATGGCATCTAGGTCCAAAGAGATCATTATCCCACTGTACTCTGCCCTTATCAGACCAGAGTACAATGCTCCCTTCGGTACAAGGCATAATAAACTTGCCTTATGCAGAGCACCTTAAAGCTCTTTCCCTCCCCTCAGTCTCCTATAGATTGAGGGGTGATCTATGCCTGGCTTACAAGGCAGCCTCAAACCCCACACTTATGAATCTCCTGCATATTCTTAAGTCAATCAGTACCAGAAATACAAGGTCTAGGGAACTGAATTTCGTCTGTGACTTAAAAAAAACATGCTGGAGAGACAGGTATGTGCCCCAGTGGCTGCCCCATCTATAGAATGAGTTTTGTCCATTACCCGTTTTAAGTGCAACCTAGACCAGTGGACAGGGAACAGGAAATTTTACACTGGGCCTGGCACCCACATCCCTTATGAACAGAGGTAGCTTATAAATTCCTGGCCCTCGATGTCCTATTCAAATATAGGATGTCATTATTCTTTCAGGAAAACTTGGCTAGGATCAGAAAGCCCCCCCCCCCCCCCCCCAGGTCGTTTGCCTTGTAACAAACTGTGAATCTTTAGAAGTACCAGGAATATTGACGGAAAGGTAGGGAAAGCATACAGGAACATTCCTATCCAAGGAAAAGAAAAGGGATCCGTCTTCCAGGCCTTCATGCATGGAGTCCTGGAGCAGAATCTTATCAGTTGATTGTTCAGAGGAGGCAAAGAGATATACTTGAGAAATTCCACAAAGATGGATCAAATCTTGTAGGATCCCCTGACCTAGTTTTCATACATGAGGATCTGCCCTGGTTCTGCTCAGCTCGTCTGCCCCACAATTCTGCTCAGACAGAATGCCTGCAGAGTCAGACTGTACTGTGAAGCTACATCCCAAGCTAACATAGCTAGTCTGCAAAGGAGATATGACCTGGATCCTCCTTGCTTATGTATCATGTCTGTGGCATTGTCTGTAACAACCTGAAGAGGTCCCAAGGACTAAAGATGATTTAGAGAGTTGAGTGCCTTGACTAGGGCAAGCATCTCTGACATTTATGTGCTTGCATCTGTCCTTGGAGTCCCACATCCCCTGCTCTTTTATCCCTCCTGAAACTGCTCCCCAAGCAAAGTCTGAAGCATCTGTTTTACCTGACTGCTTTGGAACAGGGAGGGAAGAAGGGAAGACCTGGATTTAAGGATATCTGTTGTAAAGACAAAGGGTGTTGGTGCTGAAACCAGAGAGACTTTCGACATCACTGTATCTTTCTCACATGTAGTACTACCAGGGGTATCATAAGAATCACAAGAAGCCATGACACCAAAAATTCTGAGGTATTCCCTTGCAGTGAATGAAGTCTGTGTGGAAACCCTAAGTAACAGATCTAAATACAGAGCTATTTATTTCTCCCGTGGAAGAAAAAAGATCTTTGAACTGAGGTGTCTAGTTGGCATCCCAAGAACACAATCCCTGCTTGTGTAAGAGATCTCTCACCCAAGACAGAGAGAGAGATTCCTGATACTTTAAAATAGACATAGCAAAAATAAATATGGAAAATGTGGATACCATGTAGCCTGCAATGGACTGTAAATGCAGCCAGACATATTAAGAACATTCTTGATGCAGTGGACAGTCCACACGGTAAGGCAGAGAACTGATAATGTGATCCAGGTCACAAAATCTTAAACTTCTGAAGTCTGGATGGATACGGATGCGATAAGCATCTAGTCTACTATTGCCAAGAAACTTGAAAAAGGAAGTAGCAGTAACAGGTTGTAAAGTGACAGCATTTTGAATTTCGGCACTATCATAAACGGTTTAGGAAAGAAAGATACAGAACTGGACTCAAGTATTTTCTTTTTTTGGCATTAGAAACATCCTTGAATAAAAACCCTTGCACCTGGGAAGAAGCAATTGGTTCTATCACTACTTGGGTCAGCTTATGATGGACAGTGGAAACAAGAAGAGGCTGATCTGGATGATGAGGAATGACCCCCTGGAAAGGAAGAATTTCCTTCCAATGCTACCTGTAACCTTGATGACGGATCTTCAGAACCCATTTGTCTGAAACTATCCATTGCAAGAGAAAAATGGAGATTCAGAATTTCTGGAAGAAAAAAAAGGGGCCAGTTTTGGGAACAGGTCACTAGGTTTACAGTCATATAGATTTCTTGGACTGTCTTTGGTTTTGGGTTGTTTGAGGGTTCTTTGTGGAAGCCCCTTGCCATTTCTTCTTAAACATACTTTTCCCTGTATCTTGCCGAGGATGTATTTTTTTCCTGCCAAAACTGGATAAGGGATTAGAGAATCCCTTACAAAATTTGGAAAAGGAGGGCTGAAAAATCTTAAGATTCCATAGATCAGCTTACCCCTTTCATCATGCTTTTTGATAACTTCTGCAGCAGAGGGGCCAAAAGCTAAATCTCCAACTGAAGGAGAATTTAAAATCTCATTTTTATCATCATATGGGAGATTCTGAGAATACAGCCCTGCAAACTTCCACAAAACAATACCAGTGGACATAGCCCTGGAAGAAATATCAGCAAGTCATACACACACTGTAAACAATGCTTTGTGAGCTGTCCAATAGAAGAAACTAAATTATTTAAAGCAGATTTTTCCTTACGAGAAAAAAATGAAAGTTGTGTAATGCCATTAACAACAGATCCATGTTGTCTCTTTCTGTCTGGTTCAACCTGTGGCTATTGGATCTGACACATACCAAAGACTTCAGCCCATTGAGCTCTCCCTCCTCTACCCATAATCCCTCACTCTGCAGGACTACTTCAGACTGAATTTGCCCCAAGACACCCAAACTGGCCACACTCAATATTCATGGGAAACAACAAAGGACCCCAACACAGGAAGGATGAACAACCTCCCAATCTCATGATCAAGCAGCTCATCACAAAGGCTGGGGCAGGAGGTAGGGAAGGTTGGACCAGGCGTAGAGACAACACGGATTTATCACTTTGGTAAGTACATAACTTTCTTATCCAATGTTGTCCTTTCCATTTGGATTCAACCTGCAGGACAGAGTCCCCAGCCATGTAAACCATATGGATGTCTTACAGAATAGTGAGCAATAACAGTGGAAACAAAGGAAGCTCTGGACCCTCAACTGGAACTCAAAGGTATAACGGCCAACCCAAGCACCAGTTGTACATCTAATGCAGCCCTGGAAAAAAAGTTGAAAAGTAGCCTTAGCTCTAGTGGAATGACCTTTAGGTTTATCCAGCAAGGGCTTTCCCATCAAACTATACCCAAAAGAAATACAACCAGAAAGCTAGAGAGAGTAACCTCTGACAACGGCATGTCCAGCCAAGCTTTTGAGTAGGAAAAAATAGTTATGTACTCACCATAACATTGCATCTGAGTTGTTGATTCTCATTTGTCTTCAACCTGAGGGACCCGGATCCGGCCACAGATCCAACTCATCCACATACTTCAGCTTTGCATCTAAGCTCCAATCTCCTCCACTACCCATAATGCCCCTGTCTCCCTCCTCCCCCCAGATCAAGTTTGTTGTAGAAAACAGCAGCATCCCAATGTAAAAACATATGCCTATAAACTGGCATAACCACAAAAGGTCTAACAAGAGGCAAACAAGCCAAAGGAGGTGGAGCTAAGACTTTTCCAACTGGTCCATTACGCAGCCCACACAAGACAGGGGGGTAGGAGGGAGGGACAGTTGAAGACAAATGAGAATCAACAACTCAGATGGAATGTTATGGTGAGTACGTAACTTCTTTACCTGATGTTGTTGTTCTCACTCGATCTTCAACCTGAGGGACAGAGTCCCCAGCTACGAATAAACCCTGGGCGGTCCTCATGGAAGGATATTCCGAAGCACAGCTGAGCCAAAGAATTTCTTGCCCCTGGAAAGAAGATACAATTTATAATGGGAGATAAATGTGTGCCGAAACGCCCAGGAAGCTGCAGAACAGATATCATCTAAGGAAACCCTGGCCAAAAGGCAGAAAAAGTTGCAACTCACCTAGTGGAATGCACCCAGACATGCCCTGGAGGAGATGACCCTTTGGCTCAACAGGACAAGGAGATGCATTCAGAAATCCATCGAGCAACAGTAACTTTAGAAACGGGCTTACTAAGGAAAGGATCAGAAAAAGATACAAAAGGTTGATCAGACTTGCAAAAAGATTTTGTTCTATGCAAATAGAAGCACAGTTACCTGTGAACATCGACCAAGTGCAACTTGTACTCTGCCAGTTTTCTTTCTAAATTTCCAGAATAAGGGAAACTGGTGACCTGGTTAACAGTAGGCTCTGATGCCACTTTCAGTAGAAAGGATGGATTAAGTCCACAGTGACACCATATCTTTATGTTGTACCACATAAGGGGGCTTGATAGATAAGGCTTGGATCTCACAAATCCTCTTGGCTGAGATAATCACAACTAAAATAGCTGTCTTCCATGACAGAAACTGCAAGTCAACTGTGGCCGCTGGTTCGAAAGGAGGAGAAACCAGGGCCTGTAACACCAAGGTGAGATCCCATGGGGCACAGGGTCCTTAACCAGAGGCCTTAGGAGGAAGGTACCTTTCATAAAGGCATTCAAAGTTTGGAAGAAGAATTCTCACCTATGTGAAAGTTAGAAATTGCTGCCAATTGTACCTTACCTGTAAAGAAGCCAGCACCATAATTAAAAATATCTGCCAAAAACTCTAAATTGGCCAGAACTGGCACAGTGAAAGGATCCAGGTCATGCTGAAAGGCCCAGATTGAGAAACCCTTCCATTTACTCGAATAATCCTTTCTTGTAGAAGATTTGTGAGCAGTTAACAAGATCTTCTTGACAGGAGAAGACAGCCCGGGAGTCCTCACTATTATGGGAACTGGAGCAGCCAATCCGTGAGCTTCAAGCTGACTAAGTTTAGGTAAGGGATCCAGGAGGAATGTGTGATCAGATCCAGAACTGGATCTAGTGTCCAAGTTGGACACACCGCATGAGACCACAGAGAGGGGAACCAAACTTGGCAAGGCCAGAAAGGGGTAATGAGGATCAGTAAGCTCCCCAGCCGTCAAGGTTTCTGAATGAACTTGGAATTTAGAGGAAGCAGAGGGTAAGCATACAGAACACCGGAGGGCCAGGCATGAACTAGGGTGTCTCTGGGGGCTTCCCATGAGGGGAGTTCAGAACAAAATACTCACTGCACTTCATATTGGAAGGAGAGGCGAAGAGATCACAGCAACACTGACCCCACTTAGAAAGCTCTGTTCTACTACTGAAGGATTCAAAGAACACTCGTAAGGCATCAGAACAGACCTGCTAAGCCTGCTAGAATGTTGGACCTCCCCAGAATGTGCGCTGCCACCAGAAAAAGTACAGTTTTGTACCTACCATAAATGTAGATGTTCGAGGATTCCATTGCTGCAGTCCTAACTATTGGGTATAGTCCGCATCCAGTCGGCCCGAATACCAGAGTATAAGGCTGACGTCGGTCAGGGCGCATTAGACTGACGTCAGTACGTCAGGGTACTAATGCGCATGACCGGCGTCATATCCTCAGTCTTTTCTTGCCCCAGATGTCAGAAGACCCTAAAAAGACAAGACCCAAAATACCTGCACCAAAACATGAACAATATATACAAAAATATAAGCAGGTAAACTCACCTACACAACCACCCCTAAACACAGAGGGGAAGGAGGAGGGACTGCAGCAATGGAATCCTCGAACATCTACATTTATGGTAGGTACAAAACTGTACTATGTTCTTCGCTTTCCATTGCTGCAGTCCTAACTATTGTAGAATCCCAAAGCAGAGGTAAGGGAGGCTGGCAAATCATAAAGAAGCAGGAGCTGACAACATGCCTTGCAAAACAGCTGTGGCAAAACCAGCCCTAGACTTAGAGTAGATAGGAAGGTGATAATGCTTAGAGAAAGTATGCACTGAACTCCAAGTAGCTGCTTCCAAAATATCCTTAGTTGCCACCCCGTAGAAATGCTGTTGAAGTGGCAGTAGCCCTAGTGGAATGAGGCCTAATCCCAGCTGGAACCTCCTTGCCATGATGGGAATAACAAAATGCAATGCAAAAGCCAATCCACCTAGAAATAGTTTGTTTTGACACTGGCTTGCCCTGAACTCAAAGCAAAAGAAACAAACAACTGCTGAGACTGCCTAAAATCCTTAGTCCTGCTTAAGTAATAACGCAATTGCCTGTGTACATCCAAAGTATGCAAAATCTTCCCTTTATTTTGGGGTCTGCATAAAAAGTAGGCAAATGAATAGTTTGGTTTAAAGCCACACTAGAAACCACCTTAGGCATAAAGGAAGGATTAGTACGTAATGATACCCTATCCTTATGGAAAATCAAAAGGGCTCGACTGCCATAAGGGCCTGCAACTCAGACACCCTTCTTGCAGAAGTAACAGCCAACAAAAAGCAGTCTTCCATGACAAATATTTCAATTCAGCAGTAGCCGGGCTCAAAACCTTGTAGAGTAACTTTTTCCAACACAAAATTGAGATCCCAAGCAGGAGTAGGAGCTGTACGTGGGGCTCTTATATTTTTTGGGCCTCTAAGAAACTCCCTCAACAAAGGATGCGAAAACAATGGTGGGTCACAACCATAGTGAGCTGAGATTGCTGCAGCATGAATCTTAATGGAAGAGAAGGACAGACCCTTGTCCAGTAACTCAGTAAGATATTGAAGAGCCATACTCAAATTAGGCTCAGAAATCTCCAAATTCTTTGCTTTACTCCAAAATAAAAATCTCTTCCATTTTGCTCCGTACACTTTCCTTGTACTAGGTCTTCTAGCTTCCATAATCACATTTAAAACTTGTTGAGGAAGTTGAGACCTGCTGTGTTTCAACACAGAATATGCCAGGCTGTCAGATGAAGAGAGTGAAGCTTGACATTGAGCAGATGACCGTCCTGCCGGGATAACAGATGTGGAATCAAAGGTTAAGGCCATGGAGGCTTCTTTACCAGACTCCGTGAGAGGGTACCAGTGTTGCTGAGGCCAATCTGGAGCTATCAAAATCATCCGTGGCCTGTCCTGTCTGACCTTTAACAGTACCTTTGGAAGAAGAGGCAGAGGTGGAAAGGCATACACATGAAGGTTTGTCCAACTGAAAGACAGAGCATCCACTTTCCAAGCTGTGTGATGAAACCCCTTTGTGCAAAACTGTGGCAGCTGGTGGTTTAGTGGAGAAGCGAACAGATCTATGTCTGGAGTTCCCCATGACACTGTCAATTTCTGAAATACATGAAGATCCAGTTTCCACTTGTGGGGATCCATGATTTGTCTGCTTAACACATCTGCTAAGGAGTTCTGTGCTCCTGGCAGAAACCTTGCCTGAAGAGTTAGGTGCAAGCGAAGCAGTCTCCCATAAAATCATTGCTTGCCTGCAGAGAGGATAAGAATGTGTTCCCCCTTGTTTGTTGAAGTACCACATGACAGTTGTGTTGTCTGTTAGAATCAACACCTGCCCTGGAAGAAGTAACTCCTTGAAAGCCAGAAATGCGAACTGGACTGCCAACATCTCCTTCATGTTGATATGTAGATGCTGTAGTCTGGCAGGCCACTTGTCTTGTATCCACTTTCCATTTAGATGAGCTCCCCAAGCAATGTCTGAGGCATCTGTCGGTAAAATCTGACTCTGGCTGGGTCACAGAGAGTCCCTTGTTTAGGTGACATTCCTGAGCCCACCACAAAAATTCTCTTTGAAGGCAAGGTATTATTTGAATGACAGTGTCTAAATCCTGGCAGTGCTGTGTCCATACATTTTGAGATACCATTGTAACTTCCTCATATGCAGTTTGGCATTGGGAAGCACCAGAATACAAGATGCCATGAACCCTAATGCTTGAAGGACTGTCTCTGCAGTCAGCACGGACTGATGAGATAGTTGATGGAAGTAAAGTGATAGACTCTTTAGTTTGTCCGGGGTTAAAAAGGCCATCTGGGCTGCTGTATTCAGTCTCACACCCAGAAAGCACATGTCTGGAGAGGGTACTAGACTGGACTTTATTTCGTTCACAGAATACCCTAGGCATCTTAGCACTGCAATAAGATATTCCAGATGCTGTAGAAGGTCTTCCTTTTCTTGAGCCAGAATCAGGTAGACGTCTAAATAAGGATAGATTGGAAGTCCTTGTAGCCTGAAGTAAGCTATCACTGGAGCCAGAACCTTTGTGAATACTCTGGGCAGTAGATAAGCCAAAGGGCAATGCAGAGAACTGATAATGAGAATCTCCAGCTCGAAACCGCAGATACTTCCTGTAACTTAGCCTGATAGGCACATGAAGGTAAGCTTCCTTGAGATCTAAAGTTACCATCCAGTGATCTTTGCCCAGCAGGGGTAAAAGCCGCTGTAACGTCAACATCTTGAACTTGGGAATGTCCAGATAAGTGTTGAGGAGAGATAAATCCAAAAGCAGTCTCCACGTGTTCCCCTTCTTTGGTACTAGGAACATGTGAAAATAAAATCCTAGGCCCCTTTCTGATACAGGGACTGGCTGAATGATGTCCAACACCCATCTGTCTTGAGTAATGAAATCCCAATTTTCTTTGAAAAGAGACAGTCGTCCTTCCAAAGGAGCTGCCAGGCGAGAACCTACTGGCAGCTGAAAAGGCAGGTCATTGGGTCTGTTTACGAAAGGACTGACCCCTGCCCTCACCAGAAGTCTGAGCAGGTGAACTCCTGTTCTAGGCCTAAAGAACCTTGAGCCCTGCCCCTACCACGTCTAGACCTACCCCTAGACTGGGAATCATAAGCAGGATCCCACCCTTAGCAGGCCAATTTCTACTAAACGTGGCTGTACCTGCAAAAATCTTTAACAGTTTGCATAGACTTAGCTTTGTCCTCCATTTTCTTTAAAACTGCTTCCACAGGTGGACCAAACAACACATCAGACTGTAAAGGAGCATCCAAAATCCTTGTCTTAACATGCTCAGCCAAATTTTGATCCCTCAACCAGGCATGCCTGCGAAGAACAGAACTAGTGGCAGCCACCCTCGAGGAGGCCTGCACAGCATCAAAACCACATTGCAAAGAATGCTTGCCCACTTGTTCAGACACAAACTAAATCCAGCAAGTCTTTACAATCAATACCTTCCAGCATCCACCTTAGATTTCAATTGTGAAAGGAGATAATTTTGATATTTCAGCATGTGAAACTGACAATTCAACGCCCTCATGGCTAGAGTGGAAGAAGTATACACTTTCTTACCCCACCTATCTAACGCCCTTGCCTCTTTGTCAGTGGGAATAGGATTTTTAACCACAGAGGCCTTAACACCTTTAGGCCCCTGAGAAACAGTTTCTGGGTCCGCCCTAGGACTCTTAAACAAATACTTATGAGCTTGGCACCCTATAGTACCTATCAGGTTTAACAGGAGCAGGAGGCAACGAATCAGGGTTCAGGAAGCCTCTGCAAAAACATCTTCCACTACATTCAACACAGGAGGTATAGCTAAGGGCCTATGCTGGGGTAAAACAAGAATTCCCTAAGCCTCTTCCTGGAATCAGAGTAATCCTGGCCTTCCCATTTAAAGTGCTCCCTCATGGAATGCAGAGTCTCTGAAAATGAAAAATCCTCAGGAGGAGAAGCCGAAGGAGTGGCATCATCCACATCAGAATCAGAATAATGAGGATACTCCTGCAAATCTTCCAGAAGACTCAGAAGCCCCTGAACCCTGTTCAAAACTGTCAAATTCTGGTTCCACTCTAGGCCTCTTATCAGGAGGGCATAGAACCTCTAATCATAGTAATCAAATCTTCCGCCATTTTAAGCATATGTTTCTTAGGTACAGAACCCGAAGGCTAGGAGAAGCCCCTACTGAAGCTGAAGTTGGCCTACCTCTAAAAGAAGTTTTGGCAACAGAAGGAGAGGCTCTAACTACTTTGGGAAGAGAGGGAAGAATAGTTACCTGAGAAGCCCCTCAGCCTGGCCTGCCTCCTGAGAGGGTACATCCTGTAACAGTAAAGTTTCTGCCTGAGACTCCATAGAAACTCCTGGCAAAACCTCTGGCTCCACTGAGCCACCTAAAGAACCGGCGTCCGGGACTGCCGGTTCATCAACCCTAGGCTTCGTTTGTCCTTGCGCTTCTTGGGAGCATCCGGCGGCATTTTATAATTGCAACGCTTCCCAAACACTAATCTGTCACAGTCTAACCTCCTCTTAATAGTGCGTTTGTTAAACCTAGCACAAGAGCGGCAACCAACAACGACGTGCGCAGGCCCTAAACAAGGTATACACAATGTATGGTAATCCCTATGAGGTATTTGTTTCCCACAAGAAATACAGTTATTCACTTTTCTGACATCCGGTAAAATACTGAGGCAAGAAAAACCAAAATGTTCCCCAACGGGTACTTAGCCAACTCTGATTCGGTCTGAAACTCCGGTTTCGGAAATATTTCAGAACGCCAACCTGCACTCGCAAAACTGCTTCTGCATCGGACCACGCGGCAAAAGACTGAGGATATGGCGCGGTCATGCGCGTGGTACCCCCCGCGTACTGGCGTCGGTCTAATCGCCCTGACCGACGTCAGCCTTATACTCTGGTATTCGGGCCGACTGGATGCGGACTATACCCAATAGTTAGGACTGCAGCAATGGAAAACGAAGAACATCAGCTGGTGGAGATCGCCCAGTCCCACAATCTTATGGCTTTGTGACAAAGGGGATAAGATCTGGTTCCCCCCATCTGTTGACGTACCAGACTACTGACATCTTGTCAGTCTGTATGGCAATAGCCCCTGGAGGAAGATAGGCATGTAGTGCTTGCAATGTCAGAAGCACCACCGTCATCTCCAGAACTCTGATATGCAGATTGGTCTCCAGAGAAGACCACGTGCCTTGGACAGTTCTTCCCATGCAATGCTTCCCTACCCGAGCAGGTAGGCATCTGTGGTCATCATGGTCGTGGGGAAGGGAAGAACAAATGGATGACCCTGAAGGAGGCCCGGGGATTGAAACCACCAAAGAAGGGTGCCCTTGCAAGCACATGACAACTGAACAGAATGAGACAAGGGAAGGTCTAGCATGGACCACTGAACAGCTAAGATCCACTGAAGAACCCTCATATGAAGGCATGCTGTCGTTATGAGAGTGATCGTGGCCGCCATGGAACCCAATGCCCAAAGAACCGAATCTGCTGTGGGAAGTTTCAGAGCAACAGTAGTCTGTTTGGAGGCAGAAACACCTTGTCCTGGGTATTGTCTATTCGGGCTCCTATGAAGTCAAGAACCTGCATTGGTGCCAGCTGAGATTTGTTGAAGTTTATGACTATGCCCAACTATTGGGCAGTCTGGAGAAGATGATCCCCAGTTTGAATTAGTCGATGCCTGGAGGGAGCAGAAAGGAGCCAATCATCCAGGCAGGGGAAGACCTGAAACACCTGCAGCCACAGAGCCACCAGTACCATCACTTTGGTGAATACCAGGGGGCGTTGGTAAGCCCAAGGGGGAGTGCTCTGAACTGAAAATGACTGGCTCCCAGCCAAGAAGCGGAGGAACCTCAGAGATCGCCTCTTCATTTTGATATGATAGTATGCACTTAGGAGATCCACTAAGCACATCCAGTCGTTTATCTGCAGGAAGGACAGAATGGATTGAAGGGTGACCATCAGGTATTTTGTCTTGGCAACCGACAGGTACAAGGTTGAAGGATCCAGAATGGGTCTTAACTCCCTCATTTTCTTTAGCACCAAAACGAAGCTGGAATAAATGCCTAATCTGGATTGGTCTGGGGGAATGGGTTGGATGACTCGTTTTTCGAGCAGCCTGGAAATTTCTACGGCTGCCTGTTCCCATTGTGCAGGTGGAACGTCCAGGAAGTGTATGGGAGGGATTGGGGGCTGAAGAAAGGGGATCGAGTATCCTCTTGATATTATCTGCAGAACCCATGATCACTGGTTACAGACTCCCAGACTGTTGGTGCAGAGATAGGTGTCCCCCAACTGACTCCAGAGACAAGCAGTTGGGCAAACCTTCAGGGCTGCTGTGAGGGTCTGTCCAGGAAAGTATTCTGAGTCCCTTGGCTCCTTAGGCCCCCTCTGCCACAGGGGCAGCATCTGTCGTATCCCCCTCTGCCTCTGGGGAAAGTTGAATCCTGAGCGTCCTGGGAAGAGCCTTGAGATTTCTGGAAAGTACAGTTGTGTACACTTACCATAAAGGTAGATGTTAGAGTGTATTTACTTTTGCAGTCCTAACCAATGGACTATCCGGCTCCCGGTAGCCCTCGATCACCCAGAATAGCAAAGGTAAGTAAATATGACATTGGCTGTCGTCGGTTGTAAAGGACATCAGGACGTCCGATACAAAAGGAGGCAGTTGACGTCACTTCCTCAGTCTTTCTTGCCGTAAGTCAGGAGTCCCCAGAAAACAAGGCTTAAGCCAGAAGAAACTTTGGCAAATAAAACCAGATTCAGCCTGTACCTTAGGAAAAAAACAGGAAAGCACCAAAAAAGAAGGAAGGAGCAAGGGAAACCAGGACTGCAACAGTGAATAAATTTATGGCAAGTGCACACAACTGTACTATGTTCATCGTGTTTCACTGTTGCAGTCCTAACCAATGGGATGATTACCAAAGCCCAGAGAAAAGGGAGGAGGCACCAACAGAAACAAGGATTGGAGAGAATGCCCTGCAGAACAGCAGTGGCAAACCCTGCCCTGGATCTAGAAAACAAACGCAAATTATAATGCTTTGTGAAAGTGTGAACAGAAGACCATGTGGCAGCCTCTAAAATGTCTTTAGTAGGGACACCCCTTAAAAGGCTGCAGAAGTGGAAGCGGCCCTTATGGAGTGGGTCCTAACCCCTGGAGGAGGAACCTTGCCATGAAAGGAAGTAATACAATGTACAATCCACTTAGAAATGGTTTGCTTAGAGATAGCTTTGCCTGAGCTCCAGGGGCAAAACTGACCAATAACTGTGGTGACTTCCGAAGGTCTTTAGTCCTGTTCGGGTAAAACCTGAGCTGTCTGTGCACATCAAGAGAATGTAGGATCCTTTCACCTCTATTTCGAGGATTAGTAAAGAAAGTAGGAAGGTGTATGCACTGATTAACAGTCAGGCTAGAAACCACCTTAGGCATAAAAGAGGGATTGGTTCTCAAAGATACACGATCTGCATGGAAAATAAGAAAAGGCTCCACAGCCAATGTTTGCAGCTCCAAAACCCTCCTTGCTGAAGTTATAGCCAAAAGGAAGGCAGTCTTCCAAGAGAGAAACTTTAAATCTGCAGTGGCAGGTGGCTCAAAAGGAGGAAGAGTGAGTTTCTCTAGAACAAAATTAAGATCCCAGGCTGGAGTAGGTGCCCTTCTGGGAGGTTTTAAGTTGCAAGCACCTCTGAGAAACATTTTCATCAGGGGATGAGAGAAAATGGGTTACTCAAAAGAACAATGAGCAGAAATGGCTGAAGCATGGATCTTGATAGAGGAAAATGAAAAAACACCCTGAAGCAAATCAGCCAAATATTCCAGGATCAGAGGAAGAGTAGGCTGAGAAGAAGATTCCCCTCTAGCCTGCATCCATTGAGAGAATCTTTCCCATTTGCCAGCATAGGACTTCCTAGTGCTAGGCCTCCTGAAGTACACTGACCACCTACTGGGAAAGGGAAGAAGAAATGGATTGATTCATACAATGAGCATGCTGCCAAATGGAGAGACTGAAGATGAGGATGTAGAATGTTTCCCCCTTCCTGAACCAAAAGATCTGATTTCAGAGGAAAACGCCAAGGAGGAAATTGGGAGAGACTGCGAAGCAGTGGATACCAATGCTGTCTGGGCCAGTCTGGAGCTATGAGAATAGTCCTTGGTCTTTCGTCCCTTATCTTCAATAATACACTGGGAAGAAGAGGAAGAGGAGGGAAGGCATAAACTGACAGAAGCGTCCAAGGGAAGGACAGAGCATCCACTCTCCAGGCCTTGCTGTGATGCTGTCTGGTGCAAAAAAGTGGTAGAAGGTGGTTGTCTGGGGAGGAGAAAAGATCCACCTGACGAGTGCCCCAACATTGAATAATGCTGTACAGGACTGCTCTGTTCAGTTGCCACTCGTGAGGATCCAGGGTCTGTCAGCTCAACTGGTCTGCCAAAACACTGAGTCTCCCTGGAAGAAACTGAGCTAGGAGATGCAGGCCCAGGGATGCTGCTATGGACCAGAGAATCGTGCTCTGTCTGCACAGGGGGTAAGAATGAGTCCCTCCCTGTTTGTTGATGTACCACATGACTATGGTGTTGTTTGTCCTGACAAGCAGAGTTCCTGGAGAAAAAAGATGCTTGAAAGCTAGTAAGGCTAGAAAAGAGGATCCCCAATGGGGTACTTAGCTGTAGTTGACTTCAACTTTGTAGTCTGAAACCAAAAAGGTAAACTGCTGACCGGCACTCATGCAAAAATGCTTTTGCTTCAGGCTCCACGGCAAGGAAGACTGAGGAAGTGACGTTGGCTGCCTCCTTTTGTATCGGATGTCCTGACATCCTTTACAACCAATGACAGGTGATGTCATATTTACCTACCTTTGGTATTCTGGCCAATCGAGGGCTACCGGGAGCCAGATAACCCATTGGTTAGGACTGCAAAAGTGAACCACGAACATCCACATCTTCTTTACTCCACACTGATTCCTACAGAAGATTGTTGCGGGGTGGAGAAGTGGATCCTGACTGCCGACAAAGTCTTCTCATCCTCCTCACTCTGGACCAAGGTATCTCAAACTGTTTTACCAAGCAGGGTGAAACCATCATAGGCAGCATTCATAAATTACGTCTTGAAGGGGTCCGAGAAAGCACAAAGCCAGAGCCTGTCCCCACTGTCCTAGAGACACCTTCAATAGCGTGTGATAGAACCTTCATGGAAGTATTCGATATCGATGTAAGGGTGGCCATACGGGAGGAGAATATCTTCTTCTCCTCTGCAGACATCAACCCTTGGGCAGACTCCGCAACCTCTTTGATCAGGTCCCTCTGTAGTCTGATGCCATGTGCCAAGTACTTCAGTGTACATAAGGCAAATATGGCTGAAGAGTAAGCCCACTTCCCAAAATGGTCCATGGCCCAAGACTCCCTGCCTGAAGGATGGACCGCAGAGTTCTCCTATGCAAGCTCTTTATTGATGGCCACCACAACCACCATGGCATCGACCAGGGATCCCTTTAACTAATGCTGCCTACCTGATGGGGCACTGAGTCCTTCGTCCGGGCGCATGGGTATAGGCTTAACCATATCAGATTCCTTCCATGCCCTAGATGAAATCAGATCCACAAGGGGATCCACGGGAGGGGACACCCAGGAGGCAGCAGGTCCTGTGCCAAACGCCTCCAGGAATATAGACTCATCCGGGTTGGGCTTCTGGGCAGACCACCCACAGCATTGACGCAGGATTTAAATGGATGTCTCCAAAGGAGACATTCTTTGACACCCAGGCTTTGGCTCAGAGAGCCAGTCTGCTCCGAACAGATCGGAGCTGAGCCATTCAGGGCAATGGTCGGTGTCAAGGTACCTGGAACCATCAATGCCAACCACTCGACACCGGGGATCCTCAGACCAAAATACTCCAAATGGGAGAAAGAGTAATCGGTAAGGAGGAGGACTGTATGCCCCTGGCCCTGGAGGGGGACAAAGCAGGCAGGACTCCCAACTGAATCTGGGATCGGATGAATTTCCACATCATCCTGTCCACCTCTGCTTCCGACAGACTCAGAGAGGACCGGATGGAAGAGGCCACAGACCTTGGCCTGGAGTGGCGCCAGAGAGAGGCAAAGAAGGAAGATCAGGCCCAAGTGACCTCTGGCAAGAAGCGAGGTGACCGGAGCAGAGGGGAACCTGGGCTCGGATCCAGGTAGGATTTGGTCAGGGGGCCACTTTTTAGGCTGATTCCGCTCCATATGGTGGTATTTTCTCCTTCCTCGGCCTTCTTGGCAGGAGTTTGAGTCCCAGAGGCCAGGTTGGAGGAAGATGACTCAGAGGCCTCAGAAGGAGGGGGATGGAGGCTTTTAAGAATGAGCTTATTCCTCCTGTCGATCAATGAATAGGAGGTGAAGCCTCGCAGCTCGATTAGGAGGCATGACCATCTGAAGGGGTAGTTTATGGTCTCACATTGGGCATTTCCTAAAGCCCAGCTTGGGGATCTCAGCCATGTGTATAGGAAAAAAAAGTCAGACACACACACACATTCACAGATAGGAGAGCTAGCAAGATGGAGCAAAGGTATTTTTTTTGTTGTTTTTTTTTTTTTTGCACAGAACCAACGCCTGAGCACAAAAAGGGTAGGGTGAAAAGACAGTGAGAAAGAGAGAGATAAGAGATGAAAGAAGCAAAAAACTGCGGCAGAGTCAGATCTGTGGGCAAATCCGGGTCCATCAGGTTGAAGATCAAATGAGAACATCAGATCAACTGTTTAGACTTCCTGAAAGATTTTGTTCTATCCAAGCAAAACCTCAATTGTACATCAACATCAAGGCAATGTATCAAGTATTCTCCCTTGTAGGAGAATTTAGGAAAAAAACACTGGTAAGTAATGGAGTGGTTCAACTTATTCTCCATAGACACCTTAGGAATAAAAGAATGATTCATACGGAGGGAAAACCTGTCTTTATGAAAGGTCAGGTACAGCAGTACAGGCAAGGGTGCCTACAGCTCTGGCACTTGCTTGGTGCAAGTAACTGCCACCAAGAATATGGTCATCCAAGATACAAACTTCAGGTTAACCATAGCAGAAGGTTCAAAGGAAAATGCAGCCAACACTTGCGGAACAAAAAGCAAATCCCACAGAGGGACAGGATCCTGAACCGAAAAAATGACTGCAGGATGCAATAAAAAGGTACCCTTAAGGAAAAGCATTGAAATTTTTTTTTTTCAAAACAGGTTTGTTGTTTTAACATATAAGAGAAATATCATAACAATTTTATACAAGTAATTAAAAATAGGCACTATTATAATATTCAACAAAACAACTAAAGTATTTACAAAGACATCCACTACAATCAGATCAATTAATTAAACTAAAATACCGTGCTATTGAAATTAGAATTTTTTTAACAAATTTTGTAAATTATCCCATACAATATAATATGATGTTTTTCTAGTTGTTCTCATTCTAATTGTGCTTATTTCCATATGGCACATTATATTCATAACATTTTTAAATTCATTGAACGAAGGAGGTGTATCTGAAATCCAATTTCTAGTTATTATTTTCCTGGCCACTGCTAGGATAGACCATAACAAGGGAAGCTTAATCTTTTTAACACATTGAGGTACAGGTGTGTTGAATAATATAAGAGACTTAGAAATAATGAAATTATCTGTAAAAGAGCCTGCAAAAATTCATTAATTGACTTCCAGTATTCTTTCAACTTCATACAGTCATAAAACATATGAGCCAAGTCAGCATTAATTTCTACATTACATCTCTTACATAGATTATCTTTATTATTTATTTTATTCATCATCAAAGGTGTATAAAAAGATCTATGTAAAAATTTCCATGTATAAAGTCTCCAGACAATGGAAGATGTAGTTCTATAAGCAGATTCCAATATATATTGTTTATCTTGTTGAGTTGGTGGGTCCCCATTAATAGAGGTGAAATAATTCCAGTATGAATCTACACTGAAAAAAGTTTCTTGTCTGATAATTTTATGTATATATGAAAGTTTACCTTTATCAGAAACTTTATGCTGTAAATTTAATATCAAGTAATCAATCAGTTTTGGAATAGATTCTTTAACTGTTATAGACATTAGATCTATTCTATCAATGAGATGTTGTCTAAAGATCTGAACCTCTAACCAGCAAGTTTCTCTTAGATCAAATTCTTGTTTTAAGAAATCTAGATTTTTAACTTTATTATCAGATATCAGCTGATACCAGTACTTTAGATCATTATCTATAGCTAAATGAGCTCCTTCAGAAGGAGATGACATAAGCATACCCTGAGTATACATTATAGGAATACAATAAAATTCCATTCCCTATACTTAGGGTGCATGAATATAAAGTTACGATAACTAATAATAATATTTAATGGGTAACAAACCATATGTTTAGGTGTAATAGGTGAAGTACAAAATTCCTTTAGCAACCACAACATGGAGTTATTTACAATCATATTTTTATGTGTTAAGGAGATTTTCATGAAGTGCATACTAATTAGCTCCCAATAATCTTTCCATTTTGCGATATATGACTGATCTATTAATAAAGTAATAACTTTTATAATAGAAAAAATAATATATAAATTAAAGTCTGGAAAAGAAATACCCCCTTGAGACCAGCTATTAGTATGTTTCTTTAATGCAATCCTAGGTCTATTAGGTGCCCATAAGAAATTTAACATTAGTGTATTCAGTTTCTTGATAATTATTTTTGTAGGTGAAAGTATTATTGATTGTATTAAGTATAAAATCTTGGGGAATATTATCATTTTAATAATTGTAAGTCTCTCCTCCATAGTAAAAAACATATTATTCCAGGTATTAAAAAGATTTTGTATATTAAGAAAACAGGTATTATAGTTATTATATATAATAGATTTAATATCTTTAGATAGTATTATACCTAAATAAGTTATCTGACCTGAATTGAGTACATATTTAGTAAAATCACTAATGAGAATATTTTTTCGTATATATAGGTAGTATTTTAAGCTTTTCTTCATTGAATATTAAACCAGAAATACTTTTAAAATTCATCATTTTATCAAATAAAGACTGCATAGAAGAATTAGATCCTGCTGATGTAATTAGAACATCATCTGCAAAAAGTTGAATTTTTGATGTTGTATTTTCGTCTATTTCAAAACCCTCTATGTCAGTACTGTTTCTAATCAAATTAGCCCAAGGCTCCATTACTAAAGTGAATAATAGTGGAGAAAGTGGACATCCTTGCTTTGTACCTTTAAGAATGGGTATTTTTTGTGAAACATATGTTCCTACCTTAATATAAGCCAGCGTTCCTTTGTATAAATGCTCAATTAAATTTACAAATGCATCAGAAAAGTTTGTGCATTTCAGTAAGGTAAACAGATAGTCCCAACTAACTGAATCAAATGCTGAACCTATATCAAGACTAATAAGTGTTAAATCTTTCTTTTTCCTATTTGCAAAATCAATTAATGTTAAAGTTCTTCTTATATTATCAAAAGTATTTCTATTTACAATGAAGCCCGTCTGATCTATATCTATAATACCGGGGATGATTGTCTTCAATCTATCAGCAAAAATACTCAAACATTTTATAATCAACATTAAGTAATGAGATGGATCGATATGAAGAACATCTAGTTGGATCTTTATTAGGTTTTAAAATTGGTGAAATAAATGTATATTGCCAAGATGGGGGGGTTATTAACTCAGTTTGGGCCAAAATAAAAACCTTATGTATTAATGAATATGTAGTTTTAGAAAGGATTTTATATATCTCTGGTATAATACCATCATTACCCGGTGCTTTGTTTGATTTAAGCTTATTTATTTGTGTAATAACTTCTGTATATGAAATACTCTTGTCCAATAGTTTAATCTGTTGTTTATTAAGCTTTTTATTCATGTTTGTGGTTATAAACTCCTTTATTTTATCTTTAGGTTCCATGTTAATGTTGTTATGGTTAATCTTGTGAAAGTGATTTCTAAATTCATCCAGTATTTCTGGTATACTAGAAACATTCTTCTTTTCCTTAGAGAAAAGATTTCTTTGATATGGTTTTGTTTATTCAATCTTTTGTTTTATTTTTAAGTCTATGTAAGTATTTGGGGCTTATTGAATAAGACAAAAACTTGTATTTCTCTAAAGTTATTTTAACTTTGAGTTAAAATTTCTTTGTATTTCTCATTTAGTTTGTTTATTTCTTCAATAACTTTCTTGTCCATAATATTTTCTTTATTATTATGTTTATAAGAGTCTAATTTACTTTGAATATCTAACAATTCCTTATCCCAAGATTTCCTTTTATTATTATACCATCTGATACTTTGTCCATATAGATATGATTTTAAGGCATCCCAAACATAGACAATGGAGACTTCAGGAGTATTATTTATGTCTAGAAAATGTTGTACTTCTGAAAGTATTTATTCTTTATAGTCTTTTAGCTGAGTTAAGTATGCTGGTATCCTTTTGATCTGAACATTATGAGTATTTTTTATCATGAATTCACGAATAACCAAACCAAATTCGACCAAAACCAAGAAAAATCCTGTAATAGTCAAACGGAAAGCAGGAAACACGCCAGCAAAGGTCCAAATGTTTTAATACTCCAAATAACAAAAACCAGCAGAGCAGAAAGGCACAAATAAACGCTCTTAACAAAAAATTGCGTTTTCGTCTTTAGCAACTGTGACTTCATCAGATAATGATTATAACAATTAATCAATTAGTCCTTTATATATACAAAAATTTTTTCAAATCTTACCCTATCAGTCAGAGTGCATCAAGTAACAGCCAATCATAACATTAACTTGTAAAAAAACTTGTTCATTAAAAATGTATGTATACAAATCATTACAGTTCTACCATTTATTAAAATGTATTAAAAACTCCTAAATATCTAATACTAAGTACTTTTAGTCTTATATATAAACAATTCCAGTGTTTAAAAAACACATTAAAAACAAATATATATCTGAAATAATTAATTTGAAAAGTTAATTATTTCCTTTGCTTAGCTTAGCAAATAGCACCATCTATTGAGCTTCTTAAAAATTACAATTGGAAGATATATTTTTTGTTATAAATCTGCAGCTTTTAATTTGAGTACTGGGGTTATAGAGATGGTATCATTTAGTCCAGGTTTTTTTGTGGCATTAAGATATATTTGCCACCAAAGTTCTCTGTACCCTACCCTCTCTTCCCATAAACCCCCTCTTAAATCCCTTTTCACCTGTTCAATAATAAAAAAGTTGAATTTGGCCTCCTTACAATCTTTTGTGTGCCTATATAAAGCATTAGTATCTTTAGCCTTTGAAATTTCATAGTAATGCTCGTATATTCTTCTCCTCAAGACTCGTTCAGTCTTTCCTATATAGAAAGAACTGCACTTATTACAAATTCCTATATAAATAACACCCCTTGTCTCAGTTATAATAACCATTAATTTTTATAACTTTATTTCTACTAAGGACACTTATCTCAGTAGCATTTGCCATGTATTCACATTATTATGAATTCAAAAACAATTGAGTTATGATCAGATATAGGACATGAAATGATTTTGGAATTAATTAAATCTGTTACCATCTGGTTAGAAATAAAGACCCTATCTATTTTTGAATAAGTTGTGTATCTGTTAGAAAAAAAGGTGTATGGTAATGATTTTGAATCTGATTATATCATTCAAATGATAAGAATTAGCAAAATCATTTAAATGTTTTGCATTAGATGTAATTCTTCTTTTCCTTATAGTGGTAGTATCACTTTCATGTAGTATACAATTAAAATCACCAGCTAAAATAATATCCCCTATAGAGAATGATATGATCTTATCAATATGATGTTTCACTGTATTAATACCAATTCCAGGTATCCAATATACATTAATTAAAGTGTAAGTCTTCCCATTAATTTGTATTGTAACCATACAATACATTCCTTTGTCATCCTGAAAAGACTTAATGGTTTTAGGAATGGGCATACTTTTATTCCATAAAATAGCCGCCACTCTTTTTTTCTGAGTGTGCTCTGAACTAACCAATACTGTATACTTATTAGTGGCTAGTTTATCAATATCTTTTTTCAAGAGATGGGTTTCTTGCAGGAAGACTAGATTGGCCTTGTGTAAATTAATGTATCTTATTAGGCTTGCCCTTTTACATGGATTATTCAATCCATTAATGTTTAAAGAAATTCCTTTTAAAGATGTCATTTGGCATTTTTAAAACTCAAGAATCTTATGATCGAATAACAAATAAGATAAATAATGTTACATCTCCTCTTTTAGGTGTACCTTTAAATATAGCTGTATTTATTAAATCTCTTATGGGATTTTGTATAGGATTCAATTTTGTTTGTAGTGACAATGAGTGTACAAAATATATTGTGGATGTCAAAACTATATACATATAACAATGAACAAGTGAAAATAATGTAAGGATTAAACCTTGCATCCAGCCTGGAGTTGAAAACTCCAACTTAGAGTAGTATTTACTACTCAAGTTAACCCCCTACCCTAAGCAGCAGTACCTCAGCTACCACCTTATCAATTTAATACTAGTTATATTTAACTGAGGTTAACAGTTTTCAATTCAATTATCAAGACAAAACTAACCATTTGGTAAAACAGCATCATATAAACTAAAATAAACTTTTTTTTTTTTTTTAAAACTGTTCATATTACTATATAGATCTATGTAATATATAACACTTGTATTCAAATAGCATTCAAATAATCTTGATGTTAGAAATCAAGAGGAGAGAAAATTAGGTTCTAACATTCATTTAAATCAAAAACTTTGGCTAATATGATTCAGACATTACATATATTAAGATGCATCTAGTTTCTGTCATGTGAATACTATTAACAGCTTCCAAAAAAAATCTTGAATTGTTTGTATATGAGCATTTACTTAAACTCATTATTGTCAATAGAGTAAAATATTGTATTCATAAAAATTATTATAAATCATATTGCATAGTTATGCAAATTCTCAGAAACACTTGCATTATTAAAAAAAAAAGCCATCACACACATACACACAGACACACACACACATACACACACACACACACACACATATATATATATATATATATATATATATATATATATGATCTCACTGAGTTATGTCCTTGTTGAGCACTATCCTACTTGCTGTCCCTAGAATAAATCTGTCTGCTTTATAGAAAATAATGCACAGCAAACACATTTTAGTAACCAGATTTTACAATCATGCTAACCTACTGCTTTAAAATATATCACATGACATTTCTTCCAGAAGAGCATTATAAAATTGTTTATGCTTGTCAATCAGATGAATTAAATGAATTATAATAAAGTATATGTTTGGAACAGAAGTTTTTAACACAGATTATTATGCTGCTGTTAAGTAGATTTTCAAAAACATTTAAATAAATGTTTCATTTTCTATGCCTTCTAAAATAAGACATTTACTTACTACAAGAAACTACATCATTTAAACTCATTATAACTGACATTTTATGAATAGAGTATTTTTCCTGAATCTGTGGTGTGTCAGTATGGTAACTAGGTCAGAGGTTATACTAACTGCTTTCAGTTTCTCTGTGAGAATTCTGTGAGTTGAAGCTTTTGAAGTAGTTCATGGACACTGTGCATGAGACAGCCCACATCCCAGATTGTCTCCCTTAACATTTTGGCGGGAAACTTATTAAAACTTGTGGCAAACATTAATTTTGTCAATAGAGTAAAATATTGTATTCATAGAAATTATTATAAATCATATTGGATAGTTATGCAGATTCTCAGAAACACTTGCATTATTATATAAAAAAAAAAAAAAAAAGCCATCACACTTACACACACACATATACACACACACACACACACACACACACACACACACACACATATATATCTGATCTCACTGCGTTGTGTCTTTGTTGAGCACTATCCTACTTGCTGTCCCTAGAATAAATCTGTCTGCTTTATACAAAATAATGCACAGCAAACACATTTTAGTAACCAGATTTTACAATCATGCTAACCTACTGCTTTAAAATATATCACATGACATTTCTTCCAGAATAGAGTTATAAGATTATTTATGCTTGTCAATCAGATGAATTAAATGAGTTATAGTAAAGTATATGTTTGGAACACAAATTTTTAACACAGATTATTATGCTGCTGTTAAGTAGATTTTCAAAAACATTTAAATAAATGTTTCATTTTCTATGCCTTCTAAAATAAGACATTTACTTACTACAAGAAACTACATCATTTAGACTCATTATAACTGGCATATTTTATGAATAGAGTATTTTTAAAGCATTGAAATTTTGAGAGCCACTAAAGGCATATTATCTCTACTAATGTAGAAATTGGAAATGGCTGTCAAATGCACCTTAATTGTAGAATAACTAATGCCTGAGAAACAAATAGTACAGTTGTGTACACTTACATTAATGTAGATGTGGAGTGTATTCACTGTTGCAGTCATTACATTTGGGGTGGGTTATCTGCTTGCAGGTAGCCCTCAGTCAGATTGATTATCAAAGTCTTGAGTTCTGCGTTGGTTTCTGTCTCATCCTCCATGACGTCAGGTGGTATAAAGCATGCGGATGACGCCATTACATCAATTTTTCTTGCCCCAGAGGTCAGGTGCCCCCATAATGGGAAGCAATTATATATAAGGTTACATCTCCAACAAAAAGCAAATACACCAGAAAGCTTAAATATAGTAAATAATAAGAGAGGTATTGTCAATAGAAGTCAGGGGGCTGGAGGGAGGGTAACCAGGACTGCAACAGTGAATACACTCGAACATCTACATTTATGGCAACTGTACACAACTCTACTGTGTCCTTCGTGTTTCACTGTTGCTGTCATTACATTTGGGTAGATTCCCAAAGCTAAGGAAGGGAGGAGGCAATTAGAGAGCATTAGGACCAGCTATTAGGCCCTGCAAGACTGCAGTGACAAAACCAGCTCTTGGTTTAGAAAAAAATTGGCAAGTGGTAATGCTTGGTGAAGGTATGTACAGAACTCCAGGTAGCAGCTTCTAGGATGTCCCTGGTAGGAATACCTCTGAGAAAGGCTGTAGAAATAGTTGCAGCCCTGGTGGAATGAGGTCTTATCCCCTGTGGGGTGCAATGACCTATCCACTTAGAAATGGTTTGCTTTGAAATGGCCTTCCCCCTCTGCCACTGCAGCAAAGGCAACTAGCAGCTGTTCAGATTTCCTGAGAGGCTTAGTCCTGTCCACATAAAATCTAAGTTGTCTGCGCACGTCCAAGGAGTGCAGTATTCGTTCTCCTTTGTTCTGTGGATTAGAAAAGAAGGTTGGCAAATGAATGGACTGATTAAGGGCCACACTGGATACCACCTTGGGCATAAAGAAAGGATTGGTCCTGAGGGACACCCTGTCCGCATGAAAGATGATGAAGGGCTCCACTGCCATGAGGGCCTGTAATTCAGACACCCTTCTTGCTGAAGTGATGGCTAGAAGGAAGGCTGTTTTCCAAGAAAGGAATTTCAACTCTGCAGTTGCAGCTGGCTCAAAAGGGGGTAGAGTCAGCTTTTCCCAATACAAAATTATGATCCCAGGCTGGAGTAGAGACTCTCCTGGGTGGTCGTAAATTTTTGGCCTCTCTGAGGAATTGTTTCAGTAGGGGGTGAGAGAAGAGGGGTGGCTCAGTATTCTAATGTGCTGAAATGGCTGAGGCATGAATTTTAACAGAAGAGAAGGAAAAGCCCTTGTGAAGCATCTCTTAAGTATTGAAGGATATGAGGTAAACTGGGCACTGCTGTGCCCATCCCCTGAGTTTGGCTCCAGGAACAGAATCTTTTCCACTTTTCGGCATAGGATTTTCTAGTACTAGGCCTCCTTGCCTCCAGGATGACATCGAGCACTTGCTTGCTGAGGGATGGTATAGGAGAACTCAGGTAATTGGCCAGTTTCAGGGATGGAAGCTGGGGGTGCAGAATCTGGCCCTCCTGCTGAGACGGTAGGAAAGGGGTCTGAGGCAGGTGCCATGGTTCCAGCAGTAACATACTGTGCAAGAGGGGGTACCAGTGTTGGCGTGGCCAGTCTGTTGCAATGAGTATTGTCCTTGGTTTGTCGTGTTTGACCTTTAGTAGAACTTTCGAGAGGAGGGGCAGAGGGGGAAGGCATAAACTGAGAGGTTTTCCCAGGTGAAAGACAGGGCATCCACTTTCCAAGTTTGTCTGAGGAGAGTCCTTGTGCAGTATTTGTCCAATTGGTAGTTCTGAGGGGAGGCAAACAGGTCTATCTCTGGGCTCCCCCATTTGTTTCTCAAAATGTTGAATATCTTTGGTTCCAGTTTCCACTCATGTGGGTCCATGAGATTTCTGCTTAGGTCGTCTGCCAATGTATTTAGCTTGCTTAGCAGGAATTGAGCTTGTAGGTGCACTTAGTAGCTCAAGGCTGTGTTCCACAGAGCCATGGCTAGTCTGCAGAGAGGGTAAGAGTGGGTCCCCCCCCCTGCTTGTTTATGTACCACATAACAGTGGTGGTGTCCATCTTTACCAATAATTGTCCTGGAAGAATGTGGTCCCTGAAGGCTGTTAGAGAATTCTGTACAGCTAACATTTCTTTTTGAGTGATATGCAAGTGCATTTGACTCGGGTTTCATTTGCCCTGAATGCATTGCCCTGCCAAGTGAGCCCCCCATGCATAGTCTGATGCATCTGTTGTTAGGGTTTGGGCGGCAGGGGGTAGAGTGAATGGCAGTCCCTTGCTGTGGTGGCAGGGCTCTGTCTTTATACAAGGAATGATAGGAATCATTGATTCCTGGTCCTGAGAATGTTGGCGCCATAGGTTTTTTAGATACCATTGTAGTTTCCTCATATGCAGTCTTGCATATGGAATTAGGAGAACGCAAGAGGCCATGAACCCCAGGGCTTGCAGTATTTTCCTTGCAGATAGCTGGGTCTTTGTGGCCAGTAGTTTGAAGTAGGCTGTCAAACTTGTTTCTCTGGTGTGAGGTAGGCCATCTGGGAAGTTGTATTCAAGCTTGCTCCCAGGGATACAATTTGTTGGCAGGGCACTAGGTGTGATTTCTTTTTGTTTATGGTGTACCCCAGTGAAGTTAGCAGTTTCTTTACAAATGCCAGATGATTTAATAGTTTGTCTAATTCAGACAGAAAGCCAGGACAATCGTCCAGGTATGGGTATATTTGAATATTTCTTTGTCTGCAGAATGCAATGACTGGAGCTAGACACTTTGTGAATACACTGGGCGCTGTAGATAAGCCAAAGGGTAGTGCAGAGAACTGACAGTGCATGTGGCCTGCTCTGAAACGTAAGTATTTTCTGCAAGATTCCCTTATTGGGATGTGCAGGTAAGCTTACTTTAAATCCAATGTTGCCAACTAGGCATTTTTGCCTAGCATGGGAAGCAGTTGATGAGTTAGCATTTGGGATTTTGGGATTACCAAAAAGGTGTTTAGGATAGACAGGTCCAGGATAGGATGCCAGGAATTGTCTTTTCTGGGAACCATGAAGAGTCTTGAGTAAAAACCTTGTCCCCATTCCTCTTCTGTGACAGGCTGAATACTCCTGATACTTAGAAGAGAGAGAACCTGCTGTTGAGCCTCTGACCACTGATTTGGGGGTAGGTCTGGCCAACCGTTTGGGGGTTGGTAAGGTGTGGAAGTGGAATCTGTATCCTTGGAAAACTATATTTAAGACCCATTTGTCTTTGGTAATGAGTTCCCAGTTTTTTGCATGAAGGGCGATCTTTCCCCCTAAAGGAACAGTCAGATGACCAGGGCTTGGAAGGTCTAAGGTTAAGTCATTGTGACAGTTTACCATAGGGGGGGGGTCTTACTACCTCCAGCCTTGGAAGTGGGAGCCCCCACAGCTTAGGCCTGTGAATACCTTGAGACTGAAGCCTGTGTGGTCTGCTGGTCCTGGGTTTGGACTGAGAAGGCCTGGAAGAGAAAGGAAAGGACCAATTCTTAGAAGGCCAATGCCTACTAAATCTGGGAGGCTGTACTTGCAGATAATCTTTAACAGTTTGTATAGATTTAGCTTTTTCCTCCATCTTTTTAACTGCTACTTCTGCTTTGTTGCCAAACAGGTGGTCTTGGTTTAAGGAAGCATCCAGTAATTTAGTTTTAACATGATCTGGCAAAGTTTGCTCCTTAAGCCAAGCATGCCTTCTAAGTATAGACCCAGTGAGAGCAGCCTTGCAAGATGCCTCTAAGGAGTCAAAACCACAATACAAAGTATGTTTACCAACTTGTTCAGCAGAATGCATTAAATCCAGTAATTCTTTATTTTCAGCACAGTCAGGAATCAACATTTTCTGTTTAAGTAATTCAATAACATGCTGCTGGTATTTTAACATATGAAAATGGCAGTTTTAAGGCCCTAATGGCCAAAATAGCAGAAATGTACACCTTCTTACCCGTTCTGTTCAGGGCCCTGGAATCTCTATCAGATGGGGTAGGGATTTTGGCAGTAGTAGCCTTACTGCCTTTGGGTCCCTGTAAAATGGTCTCTGGATCCACAGTAGGATTCTTAAAGAGGAACTTGTGAGTCAGGTACTCTGTAATACCAGTCAGGTCTCCTGGGAGCCGGAGGTAAAGTGTCTGGGGCCAGGTTAGATTCCAAGAAGGCATCATCTACAATGACCAGTACAGGAGGGATAGCTAAAGGCCTGTGTTGAGGTAGGAGTAAGAATTCCCTAGGCCTCTTTTTGGAGTCAGAGTAATCCTGGCTTTCCCCAGCAGAAATGCTCTCTAAGAATATGCAAAGTTTCACCAAAAGAGAAATCTTCTGGAGGGGAAGCAAAGGGAATTGAGTCCTCTGCATCAGAATCCAAATAGGTAGAAAAGGGCAAATCCTGGTCATCAGAAGAAAAAGGAATTTCAGAATCCCGACAAATCAGAAGGAAAATCAGTTCTAGGTCTCTTAGAGGGAGAAGGCTGGCTTCCTCTGATTAAAGTAATAAGGTCTTCAGCCATTCTTATCATTTTTTAGGCATATGGGCCTGACCATGCGGTCTGGACATCGGTTTTCTAGGCATGGATCGAGTTTTTGGCCTTGAAGAAGAAGATGGTGTCAGTTTGATATGCAAGTCAGTAGGCCTGAATACACCCTCAAAAGCTGGTGCCTGCAGAGCGGCTCCGGACCCATCCAAGATAGAGACATGTGCAGGTTTCATAGTCGAAGCAGCATCTCGCGGCATACCGGACTCCGAATGGGTCTCAGTAGAGGCCTGCGAATCTGAAGTAGCGGGTATCAGGGGCTGCGAAAGCGCCTCACTAAGTACTGGCGACTAGCTTAACGGAAGCGTCGTCGGCAGCTTTGTACCTATGCGGTCCGTCTCTGTCTATCTTTACGTTTTTTCGGAATGTTGGTAGTCAGATGGCTTACCGAAGCCATTTCTGGATAACTGAACACAGTACTGGAATAGTTTGAAGCGAAAATGAACAGACGTTGAATAGTTCGAGGAATAAATAAGACAGAAAACCGACAGCGAGGGACATCGTGGTCTGGGCCTAAGCAAGGAATGCAGTACGAATGAAAATCTTTATGAGGTATTTGCTTTCCACAAGTAATTCAATTGTTAACTTTTACTGACATTGGTTTAGAGCAAGAAAAAGGCTCCCCAACAGGGTACTTGCTTTTTTGAAGTCTTCAGTTCTGAAACTCGAAAACGAAAATTTCAGGAGTCAGCCGACCGGCACTTGCGAACTGCTTCTGCTTCGGGCACCGCATGGCAAGAAAGACTGATGTAATGGCGTCGGCTGCATGCTTTACACCCCTGACGTCATTGAAGATGAGACATCAATCGACGCAGGACCCAAGACTTTGATAATCAGGCCGACTGAGGGCTACCTGCAAGTAGACAACGCAAATGTAATGACTGCAACAGTGAAACAAGAAGAACATCTGCTACAAAGTAAAAAACGACCTCAAAGGGCTGAAAAAAGGATTCAAACCCTTAAGAGGTAGCCCAGCAAGCAAAACATTCCACTTACTGGCATATACCCTACACATAGAGAATTTCTGAACAGAAAACAAAATATGCACCACTCTGTCCATAAGCTTGGGATTCCGGGCCCTCAAAGGAATTGGAGAAACCATGCAGTTAACTTGAAAGTCTGAATATTGGGTCCGTCCAGACACAGCAACTGAGAGATGAGATCTAGAATAGTATTCAGGACTCGGTGAGGGTACTTAGGAGGCCCAAGGAAGGAGAACCACACCTGATGAAGCCAAAAGGGGGCAATGAGGATTACAGTTGCTCTGCAAAGGGTTGCCTTTTCAAGAAACTATTTTCACAGGAGTCGGGATAGGCATATACAGGAGACCCAGGAGCCAAGCATTCAGAAGAACATCCCTGGGGAAAGGCTAGGGCATAATAGCTGCTGCATTTGGTGTTATAACAGGATGTGAACAGATTGTAACACGGGGTGCCCTGGCTCCAAAAATCTGAGCAGCAACTCTCAGATTCAGGGACCACTCATGCAGAAAGAGAATATTCCTGCTCAAACTGTCTGTCAACATAATGGCTCTTCCCGGGATGTGCTTTGCAACCAGAAACCATTGAGACAAAATCACTCATTACCAGACTCTCATGGCCCTTCAGAGAATAAGAACAAGTCATCCCTGTTTGTTCGGATACCAGACCACAGACATGTTGCCAGTTTGAAATGAAATCACATCCTTAGGAAGAATGTCCCGAAAGGCCTGCAACACAAGGAGGACTGCCCTCCTCTCCAAGACACTGATGTGAAGACTGGCTTCGGTACTGGACCAGGTTCGTTGTATGTCCTCCCTTCAAAATTCCACACCCCAACCCAGAAGAGAGGAATCTGCTGTGAATATGCCCAGAGAAGGGGGGAGAATGAATGGCCTCCAGGTGGATACCATGGGCAACTTCACCCACCACCATCCGATCTGATTCTACTATACCTCTGTCAATGCAAGAGGGAACTCTACTGGATGTGTCAGATAAGACCACTGCACTGTTAATGTCCATTTCAGAACTCTTATGTAGTACCTTGCCAGGGACTAAGCAAATGGTAGCCACCATGTTTTCCAAGAACTTGAGAACAAAATAAGCTGGAGGTTTTGGGCAAGATAGCAATGAAAAAGCTAGACCCTGCACAGTCGACATTCTGGAGAATGGAAGCCTTGCAATCTGAGAAACTGTGTCCAAGTGGAAACCTATGAATTCTAATGACTGCACGTGGAAAAGGATGGAATTTTGGTAGATGCCTGTGATTCCCAAGCAGCTGCACAGCTGGGCTAAGGTGAACCTGGCTTTGACGAATGATGCCCTTGTGGAGGCAGTATAGAGCCAGTCATCCAGTAAAGAAAGTCTTGAAAACCCTGCAGTATCAGCCTGGCTGCTATGACTGCCATAAACCTGAACATGCAGGAGCAGTACTGAGACCAAAGGGCAGCACTCAGAATTGGTAATGATTGGTTCCCACCCAGAAACATAGAAACTTCTTGGCATGTCTTGCAATCTCTATATTATGGTAGGTATCTGAGTATCTATGTCAGCTTACTGAACAAATAAATTGTTGAAACCCATATGGTTGACAACACAGTTAACTGAAAAGCCAACAAAGACACAATACCAGCCAACAACACAAACATTTTTGCAGGGAGGCAAGCCCTTCTGTAACCCCACATCCCCTGCTAATGACTTATACCATCTCCGTGATCAGACTGCAGTGGAGAAAATGACAAATTCCCCAATATCTACTGTACAATGATCTCAGTCAGATCAGATTGACGAACCACACTGTCGACCCCGTGGTCTCGACCTTATGTGTTTTGACAATTTAGTCCTTTGACTAACTTAGACCTTCCTTGAGGCTCATCAAGCAATTCCAGTCCTCCTTCCTTAACAGAAGTAGAATGGACACCACAGTGACCATCTGGAATTTGGTCTGCTTTACAAACCAATTCAGTCTGCTCAAATCCAAAAGAGCAGAGGTCCTTGCTCTTCTTTGTAGCAAAAAAGAACCACCCTGACTAAACCTAGATCAGGACGGGCTTGGTGGGACTGCTTGCAGGACTCTATTTTTTAACAAATTTTGATAGCTGCATCCTTCCTCTGACAGGATGGCACATCTGGGAGATGCTTGGGATTTAAATATGTACAACAGAGCTTTCAACTTTTACCAACAGAATTTGAAACAAAGTAAAAAATAGCTAAGGAAAAGGCCCCGTATTAGGGACACATTTTAAATGTTGGCACTATTATCTTTTTCCAAATGATTTCCAGTTTTAGGAGGAATGGAATAAAACATCAAGAGTGCTCTACAAACCAGGGACAGTTGAGAGCACTGAGGTACAGCGAGATTGTCATTTACACAAGCACGGAGTTCCAGAAATGGAATTATACAGCCTCTGTATATGACTCTTAACACCTATGCATCGATGTGAGGGCCACTCAAGCTTTTAGGTGGAGAGACAAATGACTCCTGACTGCTTCCAGAGCTGGAAGTAGGCTAACCCTTCAAGGTCACGTTAAGGGCCTCCCAGAGACTGTTCCGTGGCATTCCGGATTCTGCAAACCACCCCTGCCGAAGGTGAGGCATAAGTTGTAATTACCCCCTCTGCCACAAGGTGATCCCTCAGAAGCAGCTTCCTGGAAAGACTGCTGCACTTTCTTTAAAAGTGATGTTTTCCTCAATTCTGGTTCTAAGAAAGTCTGTTGAGGGTTAGCAAAATGCAGTACCATGGCAGACAGTCTTCTCATCCTGCTCACTTATAGTCAAAGAGTCCTTAATGTTGGGCCCAAAAAGAGAAGAGATTCAAAGGGAGTATTAAAGGATGAGTCTATATCACTTTGTCAAAGGTTCATTTCCATGAACCTTCATTCATAGACCCTAATACAGTGAACGTTCACTTCGACGAATGACTCAGCCAGGCAAAGGAAAAGTTGGCCATCATAAGAAATTTGCCATTTTTCCCCACTACAGTGTGATTTTAGAGTTGGTATATAGTTGGGGGGTGGGAGTGCAGCCCCTCACACTGGGAGGTGAGGGGGGGGGAAGGTCCCCACATGGGTGGGTTTGAAATACTGTGCTGTGTGACTGTTGGAATGCTGGGCAGCTTGTTCCTTCCTATGGCAAGTCATTCACTGATGTGTGAACTTTCACTGTATTAGGGGTGATGAACAAACATTCACAGAAATGAACCTTTGATGAACTGATATAGACCCATAAAGGACACCTTAAAATAGTCTATAAAATTACAAAGCCTCATCCAAGAATGGCGACGCATGGCAATGCCCGTACCAGCGGCTTTGGGTGTGTCATCAGCTGCATTAGCAATAGGCTGCAAAGGGGAGATCAGAGTCTCCAAAGTCTTCTGAGACTCTGGAGTCTGCTGAGCCTTAATTATCCTTGACAATTCTGGCACAATGTCACTCTGAAGTTTGGTGAAGTGAGAGATGGAGTTCAATGCCCTCAGTGCGAAGGTGACAAAGTGTAAGATAGTTTCCGCAATTGGTCCAATGCCCAAGATTCCCTATTCGGTGGATGAACCATGGTATTCTCTTCTGAGATATCCTTTTTTAGATACTGTCGTCACCACAACTGTACCCACAGCTGAACCCTTACTCTAGGGTTGCGAGTCCTTAGGAGGGGTGAAAATCTTGTCTGGCTTTTTAGGGATTGGATCCACCATACTAGGTTCCTTCTATGCCCTCCAGCACACCGGGTCAATAAGGGCATCTGGAAGGGAAACCACCCAGGACATGGATGGGCACACCCCAAAAGTCTCCAGAAATACTGACTCCTCCAGACTCCTCCAGAGATGGGGCTTCAGCAGTCTAGCTCCCACACTCCAAATAATCACCAAAGGAGGAGTCCTCATGGGGGGGGATTTTGAGGACCCCTCTACTTTCTCAAGGTCAGTATCCTCTGGAAGAGACTCTTAGGGAGAGCCCAGGTGCTTCCTTTTGCACCACCTCTTGTCCAAAACTTCAGACTCTGGAGAGTCCAGGAGAGGGGCTGAAGAGGCTGGGGTCCCTTAAGGAAGGGCGGATAGGACACCACCTGGGCTAAACTGTCCTATTACAGCTTGAAGTGTGCCCACAGGCATGGGATTGAATAGGACACGGACATATCCACCTTAATATTCTGGATCCTGGGCCCACTCAGCTCTGACATGGCTGGAGTCAAGGAAACCAAGGAAGGGGTCCAGAGCCAAAAATCAGCCAAGCCGTCAAATCCAACCCTAAGGAAGGAAAGGCAACTGGCTCCGATGACAACAGAAACAGCTGGGCTTAAGGGAGGAACCACTGTAAAGGAGCCAAAGATCCAGGTTGACGACCCAAAGCCAAGGGGATGAGTCCTAATCACATCTGCATCTGTAAAAAAAAAAAAAAAAAAGATCACATCAACTGTCCCAACTCTGCAGATCTTAAAACTCTCAACTGACAGGGACAACCAAGCCGATGAAGCTACCTGAAGAAGGCCTGGAAACTTGCCTGCTGAACTGGGCCTTGACGACAGAAATCCAAACCAGAGAAGCTTGGATCCAGGGATGACTCCAGTGAGGACTCTGTGGGGTAAAAACAGGGAAAGGGGGGGGGTCCTACCTGACGTAACACCATTGAACAAGAAGGGGATAAGAACATTAACAGTGGGAGATGACGCCTTCCCTGCAAATCTGTGCCAAAGGTGACTAGCTCCAAGGAGTTGAAGCCAATGACACAACTGTAACCAACGGTGGAGCCAAGGATCTTGGGATCTTCAAACTGAACTGACCAAAGGAAGAAGAGGCTGCCAAATGCTTTCAGTCTTCCTTGGCTGGCTTGGGGTCCTTAGAACTCTTGTGAGCCCAACCAGACTACTCTCCCTTACTGGTGAAAGTCGAAGATAAACTGCATACTGGATGATGTCTGGCCTTCCTCTCCTTAACGGCAGCGGTGTCGAAACTCTCACAGATGGAGCATGGAGAATCCGGAGGGGCAGCCCCTAAACAATAAATGCACTCATCATGTGCATCTTGTGAGGGGAACTTTTGTCCACAAGCACATTATTTAAACCACATATACATACCTAACAATGGAAACACAAACATCAATGGAAGGACACCGGGTGGGAAAACCCCGCTAACAACTAAAACCAAACCCTAAGACCTATACTAACCACAAATCCAAAAGAACTCAGCATGTCCACCAAGACTCTGGGCATAAAAATCACAAATTCGTAGTAAAAAACAACTCTGGTTTATTGTAACACAGGATAAGCATTTTCACAAATGTGCTTCTTCAGATCCTAAGTTAAAATACAAACATCATCCTTAGTATTTAAAAAGTCAAATAACCAATCAAAAACACTTCTATTAGTGATGTAATGGTCTCGCCTTCAGTGCAGGTTTTAAAGGTATAGTGTAATTTAAACCTGGCACCCTATGTGTCTGTAATATAGCTATCCAGCTCAACTCTCTATATTCAGTCTTATTAACCAGGTCCCCTCCCCTAATATTATTCCTAACTATTTCCACCACTGTAAACCTGAAAGTATGCCCATTGTTATCCTTGACATACTTGTACAAGACATTTTGTATTATTTTTATTCCTAATATCTCCTAGATGTTGGAGAACCCTTTCCTTAAATCTCTGATAAGTTTTGCCTATGTAGAACGATGAACAGTCTACACAGGTAGCCAAATAGACCAAATTCTCTGTTCTACAACTGGCATTAAGATGAAATTTATACATTTTACCTGTGGTCGGATGCACAAAAGAATTAGAGCATGACATAAAATTACATGCTCTGCAATTTCTACAAGGGAAAGTGCCTTCCCTCAACTCTAACAACCTTTTTAAACGATCTATAGCAAAGTTCTCTTTTAAGGGTTGTGTTGTTCCTAGAACCTAGGTTCATTCCCCACAACTTCTTTAACCTTATCATCAGACCTCAAAATAGGCCAATTCCGTCTAACAACATCACAAACAGATTGTACATTACTACTATATTTAAGTGAAAAGCCACATCTGGTTCTAGTAAGATGTACCTTAGCCTTCTGTCGTGACTGCCTAGTTAAAAAAGGTGCCCCATCTGTACCTCTCAAAGCATGTACTTGTTGTAGCCTATTTTCCATTTCCCTTATACTATATCCCCTTTCCTTAATATCTTCCCTTAAAAGTTCACTTGCTACTACATATTCTTCATCATTAGTAGGACGCCTAGACATTCTTAAAAATTGGCTTTTTAATATATCGCCAAAAATTCTATTAGGATGCATACTATGCCTAACTAATACGTTGTTCTTCCTACAATCCTCATGAAATAATGGAGAGTCAAGACTTCCATTCTCTTTCAACTTAATAGTTGTATCCAAAAAAATCAATATGTTCATCTGAGCTATGTATGGTGAATCTAAAACATGAAAGTACAGTTGTGTACACTTACCATATATGTAGATGTTCGAGTGTATTCACTGTTGCAGTCATCACACTTGGGTTATCTGCCTGCAGGTAGCCCTCAGTCAGCCTGAATACCAGAGACTTAGTATTTCTACGTCGGTTGCTGTCGCTTCAGGACTGACGTCAGGTCGTCAGGGGTATAAAAGCAGACAGACGATGCCATTACATCAGTTTTTCTTGCCCCAAATGTCAGGAGCCCCCCAAATAGGGAGCTAAGTTATGGTGGAAAAACCACCACCAGGAAAAAGTAAATACCAATAGCCCTGTAAGGGGTGAGTAAAAGAGATTAGAGAAGGGGGCTGGAGGAGGGAAACCAGGACTGCAACAGTGAGCACACTCGAACATCTACATTTATACTAAGTGTACACAACTGTACCATGTTCTTCATGTTTCACTGTTGCAGTCATCACACTTGGGTTGATTCCCAAAGCTGAAGAATGGGTGGAGGCAGTCAAGAAGAGTTGGGGCTGGCTAGTATGCCCTGCAGGACTGCTGTTGCAAAACCCGCCCTGGATTTGGAAAAGATAGGCAGGTGGTAATGCTTGGTGAAGGTGTTAACAGAACTCTAGGTAGCATCTTCCAGAATGTCCCTGGTAGGGACTCCCCAGAGGAATGCTGTACAGGTTGAAGTTGCCCTAGTGGAATGCGTTCTGACCCCCGAGGGTCAGGTTTCCCATGGTGTTTGTAACAGAAATGGTACAGTGTGCTATCCATTTGGAAATGGTTTGTTTTGATATGGCCTTGCCCTCTGTCCCTGGTGCAAAACTGACTAGTAACTGGTCAGATTTCCTGAAGGGCTTAGTCCTATCAAGGTATAATCTGAGCTGTCTGTGCACGTCTAAAGAGTGCAGGATCATTTCCCCTTTATTTTGAGGATTAGTAGATAAGGTTGGCAAATGGATAGATTGTTTGAGAGCTACACTGGACACCACTTTGGGCATAAAAGTAGGATTAGTCCTGAGGGGAGACCCTGTCAGCATGAAAAATAATGAAGGGTTCACAGCCATAACTGCTTGTAGCTCAGACACTCTTCCAGCTGAAGTGATGGCCAGAAGCAAGGGTGTTTTCTAAGAGAGGAATTTTAACTCTGCTGATGCTGCAGGCTCAAAGGGGGGTAGTGTGAGCTTTTCCAGTACAAAGTTAAGGTCCCAAGCAGGGGTGGGGGGCTCTCCTTGGTGGCCTTAAGTTGTTGGCCCTTCTCAGGAACTATTTGATGAGAGAAGGGAGGTGGCTCAGTGTTGTAATGAGCCGTGATGGCATAGGCATGGATCTTAATGGAAGAGGAGGATAGGCTTCTGTGGAGTAGATCTGTTAGGTAATCCAGGATTAGAGGTAAAGAGGGCAGTGTTGTGTCCGCTCCTTTAGACTGAATCCAGGAACAATACCTTTTCCACTTATCAGCATAGGATTTCCTTGTACTGGGTCTTCTGGCTTCAAGAATGACGCCCAGCATCTGCTTGCTTAGGCTGGTCACTGGGGGAGAATTTAAGAAATAAGCCAGGCTGCAAGGTTCAGGGTTTGCAGTTGCGGGTGCAAGATCTGTCCCTCCTGCTGAGTTAGGAGGGTTGGGATCGGGGGTAGGTGCTATGGTGGCACCGGTGACAGACTGCGCAGTAGTGGGTACCAGTGCTGGCGTGGCCAGTCTGGGTCATTCAGGATTGCCCTTGGTCTGTCCTGTCTTATCTTGAGTAATATTCTTGTAAGAAGAGGCAGAGGGGGAAATGCATAGATTCAGAGGTTTACCCACTGGAAGGATAGGGCATCCACTTTCCAGGCCCTGCTGTGAGGTGTCCTGGTGCAGAATTTGTTGAGCTGGTGACTGTAGGGGGAGGCAAAAAGGTCCACCTCCAGGGTCCCCCATTTCTGGGTTAGAAGGCTGAAAGTGCTGGGGTCTAATTGCCACTCGGGTGGGTCTATGAGATTACTGCTTAAGTCGTCTGCCAGAGAGTTTTGTTTGCCTGGCAGGAATTGAGCTTGCAGATGAATATGCATGGCCAAGGCCGTGTTCCACAGGGTCATGGCTAGCCTGCAGAGTGGGTAAGAGTGGGTTCCCCCCTACTTGTTGATGTACCACATCACTGTGGTGTTGTCTGTTTTTATTAGCAGGGCTCCTGGTGAGAGTAGGGATCTGAAAGCTGTCGGAGCATATTGAACAGCTACCATCGCTTTTTGGTTGATGTGCAGATGAATTTGACTTGGGCTACAGTGGCCCTGAATGCACTTGTCATCTAGATGTGCCCCCCAGGCATAGTCTGATGCATCTGTGGTTAGGGTCTGGGCGGCGTGCTACTGTGTAAAGGTAAGTCCCTTCTTGTGGATGCATGCTGCTGTCCACCAAAGAAACTCTGTCCTTAGACAAGATATGATGGCCTCCAGGTCCTGAGAATGCTGGAACCAAAGACTTTTTAAGTACCACTGACGTTTCCTCATATGCAGTCTGGCATATGGAATTAGTAGAATGCAAGAGGCCATGAACCCTAGAGCCTACAGGGTAGCTGGGTTCTGGTGGCCATTTGAGCGAAGTAGCCTGTTAGATAGGCTTGTTTTTCTGGAGTATAATGCCACCTGGGATGCTGTTTCCAAGCTTGCTCCCAGGAATACGTTTTCACTGGGGACTAGTTTTGATTTCTTTTCATTGATAGTGTACCCCAGGGAGGTTAGAGGGTTCTTTACAAATGTCAGGTGCTGCAACAGCTTTTCCTGACTGTCTGCCTGAATCAGGCAATCGTCCAAGTAAGGGTATATTTCTCTGTCTGCAATAGGCAATGGCTGGAGCCAAGCATTTTGTGAAGACTCTGGCAGCAGTGGATAAGCCAAAGTGCAGAGAACTGATAGATTCTGCCCTGAACCTTAGATATTTCCTGCACGAGTCCCGGATGGGGATGTGCAGATAGGCTTCTTTTAGGTCTAGGGTGGGTAACCAGGCATCTTTGGACAGCATAGGAAGAAGCTGCTGAAGGGTGAGCATTTTGAATTTTTGTACCATCAGGAAGGTGTTTAGAATGGAAAGATCTAGGATTGGGTGCCAAGTGCCCTCTTTTCTGGGTACCAGGAAAAGTATGGAATAAAACCCTTGACCTACCTGTTCTGCAGGAACAGGCTGAATTGCCCTTATGGAGAGCAGGGATTGAACTTGGTTTTTGCCCCTGCCCACTGGTTTGGAGAAGGGTCTGGAAGCCCTTTTGGGGTTGGCAGTGTGTGGAAGTAAAATTTGTACCCCTGGCGTACAATGTTGAGGACCCATCAGTCTTTGGTGATGGAGGTCCAGTTTTTTGCATAGTGGGCAAGTTTTCCTCCTCTGGGCACGAACAATTGGGCAGAGGTGAGGAGTGGACTTGAGAAGTCATTGTGAATTCTTTCCATAAGGGGGTGGCTTAGCACTCCCCGTTTTACAAGTGGAGGTACTCCATTGCTTAGATCTCTGCATACCCTGAGACTGTAATCTGGGGGGTCTGTTTCCCCTGGGTCTAGTTTAAGATGTCCTTGAGGGGGCTGGAAAGGACCAATGTTTCGAGGGGCAATGCCTACTGATCTTGGAGGCTGCACTTGCAAAAAATCTTTGACTGTCTGCATAGACTTAGCTTTTTCTTACATCTTTTTTAGAACCTCTTCTGCTTTGGTGCCAAACACATTGTCCTTGTTCAAAGGAGCATCTGGTAATTTTGATTTGACATGGTCTGGCAAGGTCTGCTCCTTAAGCTAAGGATGCCTTCTAAGTACAGAACTAGTGACTGCTGCCCTGCAAGATGCTTCTAGGGCATCAAACCTACATTGCAAGGTATGCTTGCTGACTTGCCTTGCAAAATGCATATGACTCCTGTAATTCTTAATTTTTGATTAATAAGTTCCATAACGTGCTGCTGGTATTTCAGCATGTGAAACTGTCAATTCAATGCCCTAATGGCGAGAGTTGCAGAGGTGTGTACTTTTTTTACCCCATCTATCTAAAGCTCGGAAATCCCTGTCCGAAGGGGTGGGATTCTTAGCTGTAGTTGCTTTTATACCTTTAGGCCCTTCGGAAATGACCTCTGTGTCAGCAGTAGGATTTTTGAAAATAAATTTGTGAGTCAGGGACTGTGTAGTACCTGTCTGGTTTCCTTGGAGCAGGGGGTAAAGGATCAGGAAATGGACTGGATTCCATAAAGACATCATCCACAATATCCAGAACAGGAGGGATAGCTAAAGGTCTATGTTGTGGCAAATATAAAAAATCTCAGTGTCTTTTTTTGGACTGAGGATAATCCTGGCATTCCCAGTGGAAATGCTCTCAAAGTATGTAGGGTTTCACCAAAGAAAAATCCTCTTGAGGGGAAGCAGGGGGGAGTGGATTCCTCTGAATCTGAATCCTCATAAGCAGATAAAGGCATGTCTTCATATTCAGAAACCTCAGAGTCAGACTCTTGGTCAGTTAAAACTGCTGGGGACAGGTCTCTTTCTCTAAGCAGGGGAAGGGTGGCTTCCCCTAATGTTCTCTTAATCAGCAAGATCAGGTCTTCTGCCATTTTAAGGATTTGAGATTGTGGCAAGGAAGCAGGTGCTTGAGTTTGGGTCGTCGTTTTTTTAGATGTAGCTCGTACTCCTGGCCTTAGAAACTTGGTAGTTTTAGACAGAACTGAAGACATGAAAGAAGTCGTCGGTTTGTGTCGAATATCAGTAATGCAAAGAACTTCCTCAGAAGCCAGTGCCTGCACAGCGGCTCCAGACCCATCCAAGGTAGAGACATCCGCAGGTTCCGTAGTCAAAGAAGAGTCTTGCGGCATACCGGACTACGAATGGTTCTCAGTAGTGGCCTGCGAATCCATCTAAGCAGGCATCAGGGGCTGTGAAAGTACCTCACCGAGTACCAGCGAACTGGCGACTAGCTTAACGTAAGCGTCGTCGGCAGTTCTGGACCTGTGCGGTCTGTCTCTGTCTTTATCCTTACGTTTTTTCAGAAGATCGGTAGACGGCTTACCGAAGCCATTTCGGAATACGGAGATAGAGAGCGAAAGTACTTGGCGACAATACGGGCCCGAAGATGAATAGTTTGGACATTGAACAAAGCACAAAACAGACAGCGAGGTACGTCGTGGTCTGGGCCTAAACAGGTGACGCAGTAAGAATGGAAATCTCAGTATGGTATTTGCTTTCCACAGGCAAGACAATTGTTAACTTTTTCTAACATCGGTTAGAGGAAGAAAAAAGCATCTCCAATGGGGTACTTAGCTTTAGAAGACTTTAGAATGATTCAATTCGGAAACAAAAACTCGGGTAGCAGCTGACCGGCACTCGTGCAAACTGCTTCTGCTTCGGGCTCCTTGGCAAGAAAGACTGTTGTAATGGCATCGGCTGCCTGTTTTTATACTCCTGACGACCTGCCGTCAGTCCTGAAGTGACAGCAACCAAAGCAGAAATACTAAGTCTCTGGTATTCGGGCCGACTGAGGCCTACCTGCAGGCAGATAACCCAAGTGTGATGATTGCAACAGTGAAGCACGAAGAACATCTACTAGTTTCCATGTATTGAACAAATGTATGTAATGAGTCTTTCGTACCATCCCACAAAATAAAAATATCATCTACAAAGCGCTTATAATACAACAAATTAGTCTTAAAAGAATGATCAGTAAACATAACTCTGTCCTCCCACTCCACAAGCACCAAACTGGCATAACTGTTAGCACAGGGTGTGCCCATAGCCACACCCTGTTACTGCCAGTATATGCCTTCATCAAATACAAATACATTGTATCTCAATATTAAATCCATTAAGGTACAAATCAATTCTTAAAGTCAAATAGAAGGACAAGCCAGTCCAAAAAATAAAAGTAGCCCAAGTGAAGCAGCTAGATTGGACCCACTCACCAAAAATGGATGACTCAGTAGTATAAATCACAAAACCACTTTAATCGACTCAGTACATAAATCCAGGAACAAGATGGATATGCGCTTTCGTCTAGATAATCTAGACTTCATCAGACAACAGTTAAAGCATGGGTACTTCCTTTTATACAAACTAAACAGCAAGTGACATAATTTAAAGTTGATTAGGGCAGATAAATGACTTTACATTAAATATTCATGAGACGAATAAATTAAAATGAAATCCTAAATATAGCAACAGACTGCAAGACACAAAACCCCTACAGCAGTATAAATACAAGTTAAATACATTAAATAAAAAAATGAAATTACAAATTTATGAAAAGATTGGTGGTATGTAATGAATAGAATAAAAAAACATTTAAAAACATGTAAAATAATATGATGTGCATGTGTGTAACATGGTATATTAAACAGTAATTATTTGGGAGGTCATATTACCTCTCCAATGCCTTTTAATTTCAGTAAGGAGATGATTGAAATACTTTCGTTTAAGCCTGGCCAGTTCCCTGCATTCAGGTGTAGCTGCCAATATAATTTCTTTTTCTAACGATAGTGACCATGCTCCTCCTCTAACATCAGTGTTAATACTGTCTATAATGAAGAATTAAAACTTGTGATTGTTGTTCTCCATTATATGCTTACTTAATTCATTGGTGTCTTTAGTATTTTTAATATCATATAAATGTTCGTAGATGCAGTTCTTCAGCTTCCGGCCAGTCTTGCCAACATAAAAACACAAGCAGACAGTGCACATAGCACAATATGCTACTTTCTCAGAACAGCTGTATTTCTGCCTCATCTTAATTTCCACATTGTTGACACAAAATATATTACCTTCTTTTACAAATTTACAGTAGTTGCATCTACCACACTTATTCATGGAACCAGGCTTTTGGTGAAAAAGAACATTTTTGAAACTAGGAGCCTGTTCTAAATTCTTTCCTTTTTGTACACAATAGTAGGTTGTGAGCCTATCACAGATCTAATATTCTTTTCATGTTTAAGAATGGACCAGTTTTTCAATAAAATATCCTTTAAAATGAAACTCTCATCAGTAAAAATAGTAATAAATAAGGTTTTAAAATCTCTTTCTTCCACTATGCTAGTGTCATGAATGTTGGATGAAGGTGAGGTAATGGATGTACTGTCACCAGAAACTAAGGGGAGGTAAAAACCTCTCCCTTTTGTTGACAACCTCAGTCATAATGTTAATAATGAATTTGTGAGGGTAACCTCTTCTTAGAAACATTTCTTTCAGCGTGTCACATTCATTCAGAAATTCATTCATTAAAGAATTGATTTGTGCATGCAGAAATTGGCCTTTAACAATAGCCTTTTTTTGTTTCATAGGGTAGGTGCCAGAATAATGTAATTGAGAGTTAGAATACGTATTTTTTATAAAAATCTTTAAAACAAACTTCTTATCATGATAGTCCTTGAGTAAAAGGATGTCAAGGAAAGAAATCATATTAAAATCACTGGTGTGTGCAAACTTTAAGAAATCAGTGTTAGTTCCAATATATGCAATAAAATCATTAACATGTTCGTTAGGTCCATCCCATAAACATGTCATCCAAAAACCTGGTATAAAACTTAATATACTCAAAATACTTTGAGGGAAACAAAAATTTTTCTCCCATTGCTTTACCACAATGTTGGCATGTAGCCAACACATGCTGACTCCATGGCCACTCCGTCTTGCTGTAAATAAGTCTTTCAGCTTTTCCCGGTTAGGGGTCGCCACAGCAGAACTCCGGTCCTCTCATGATTGGCAGTGGATTTTTATGGTGCCAAGTTGCCAGCCCAATGCCCAACCTTCAAAGAAGGCATGCCCATTCACGCTCACACCTACCTGCATGTCTTTAGCATCACTCGACCGCGGGGAGGACATGCAGACTCCATACAGAAGGGGCTAAATTTGAGAATATTCAAGAGTATTGACAGACTTGTGGGTTCCATAAACGTTAGAAAGGTAAAAAAAAATGACTAAAGGCATAAATGATTATGGCAAAGGTATGGCATACCCCAGACCTCCACCCTCACAAAATTGGGGTAACAAATTTAACTCTTATTCTGTCAATAATACTAATGAAAACAATAGTAATGTTACAACACCCAGTAATTCTGTACAGGTTTTTTTTTTTTTTAGACCCACAGGAATTTCCACTTCTAAGACGCTCAGAGTCTGAGGAACAAGGGCCCATCTATGAACAACTATGAAGTGGCTCCTGTGAATACCCACAACCAATGGAACAGGGGAGGGATGACGAATAAGGGTGGGAGGAGGTTCCACAACTGGAACAACAGGAGTTAACTGCATCTACACCTGATACTTCCAACGTTGCTGGATATACCAGAACAAATTCTGGATCATCCACTGCCACCCTGTCATATTGTCACTAACACCTTGGGTGATTTTAATGTGTATAATTTTTCCAGCAATGAAATTAGGCCAGAACATTGCGATCTGTTTGCCAAAGGTTCAGCTTTGTGCCCTCACAATCCCTGGATATTGCCAGTACCTTAATGGATCTAAGAATTTACACACGTAAACTAAATCGGAAAATTCTTTTTAATAATTCCCTTTCTGCTTCTTTCATCAATCCTTTGGCTATATCTAGCAACTACAACCCTCCACTTCACCCTGTGGTTCAATTAATCGAGAACATTTGTGAACTTGACATACGTAATTCCAAGTTCTCAAATAGGAACTCTAATGTAAATGAAAAAAGGTTAATTGATGAAATATCGTTTTTTGCGCATGTAACTAGAATTATGAAACCAGACGGGGGGAGGGGGGTAGTTCTAATGAACTATGATGATTATAATGAGAATATGTTATTTATTTGAGAAGGAAAAGCGTACTCAAAAGCTTCTCTAAATGAGTTAAATGTGTCTTATAAGAAATTAAGAAATGAACTACAAGATCTTTTCATTGGAGGATCAGTTACTATTGATACTCTTAATTACCTATCAGCTCCCCATTCCAGACTATCTGCAATGTTTGGACTACCAAAATTACACAAGGATCTCACACAACCACCTGTGCGCCCCATTGATTCTAAAGGTTCTATCACTCACCCCTTGGCAAAATATTTGGACAAGTTAAAAGAACATGTACTCATGAAACACACATTTGTAAGAACTCATGGATTTTTTTTTAGAAGTAATTGATAAAATACCTTTTAAAAGATACCTATAGGTTTATAACCATTGACAAAGGATTTATACTCTAATATCCCACGATACAGGATTAGACTGGTTCACAGAATACCTTTATGAGAAAGGTATAGCACACTTTGATGTTCTGGCTTATGTACACTTGATGGAAATGGTTCTTAAAAATAATTGTATACTTTTTAATAAGGAAATATATTTACAGCAAGAGGAAGTGGCCATGGGGTCAGCATGTGGTGGGCTACATGCCAACATTGTGGAAAAACAATGGGAGAAAAAATTCTTGTTCCCCTCAAAGAATTTTGAGTATATTAAGTTTTATACCAGGTTTTTGGATGACATGTTTATTTTATGGGATGGACCTAACAAACTTGTTAATGACTATTGCATATATTGGAACTACCACTGATTTCTTACAGTTTACACACACCTGTGATTTTAATACGATTTATTTCCTTGACATCCTTTTACTCAAGGATTATCAAGATAAGAGGTTTCAAAGATTTTTAGAAAAAATACTTATTCTAACTCTACTACATTATCAGGGTAAAGCAAATCGACTTGTGACGCTTGAGGACGGTGTCCTTTTGTTAGCTTACTTCTGCTTTTATTTCTTTTTATTTTATTTCTGGTGACTATATCCTTGTCTCTCAAGCTAGTTTTTCACTATATTTTTCTGACTGTTTCTATGACTTCATCTTGACCAGGGTGCTAGCCCTGCTCAGTTTTCTACCCACCCCATTACAATTCCCTATATACCTAACTATCCCTCCCCTTCCTGTTCCACTAGCCACTATAATTCCACTTCCTGCCCTATTGCCACAACCACCTTACTAATCTGTCAATCTTGTCAACACCACTTCCTCTATACCACTGTCTCTACCTACTCTATCTGACCATATTTTATTCCAGCATGTATTATTTTCTAATATCTTCTACACTACTCATTCTCTCTATCTCCACCTCTTACCACTCCAATCTCTCTGACCCATTCTCACTCATACAACACATATCCAACTACTTCATCTTTTACTATCTCCCCTAATCTCTTTACTACCTCAAGTCTATATAAACTACCCATAATACAGGTTTTTAAACCTTCCCACAAAGCTAAGTCAAAACTATACAAATTCCATCTAGCATCTACTATGCACTCTCCTCACTAAAAACCTATTTTGTTCTGGAGATATCCATCCCAGCCCTAGCCCCTCTTCTCTCCCCAAAACTACCTCTACACTGCCCCCATCGTACTCCTCTAACAGTCACCAACCTCAGTCACAACAATCTCCATCCATATACTTAACTATTTACTCATTGAATATTCAGAGTCTAGCAAATAGTCACAGAGTTGCACTCATGGATAGTTCTCAATACCCCTCACATCCTCTCCCTATCTGAAACCTGGCTCAAGCCACAAATCTCAAATAGTGAAATACTCTTACCAGGTTATAATATCTTCCAATCTGATAGACCTTTAAAAAAAAGGGGGTGGTGTGGCCATCCTCTACTCAAACAACCTTAACCTCTCACCATACCTTTCCCAAATTCCTGACTTCCTCCAATCTGAAATCATCATCCTTAACTGCCACCTGAATCCCCACAAAAAACTTGCAATTGCCTCTATCTACCTTCCTCCTGGTAACAATCTGCCCATTCTTGAAAACATCCTGTCCTGATTTTCCCACAACATACCATATGAGACACTTATCTTTGGTGGTGTCAACATTGATTGGTCCAAACTCACAACTGACTCCCCCCAACTCAGTATCCACCTACACGGCTTCAACCAACTTATAACATCTCCCACTTGCTTCCATAAAAACTCCACTTCCAGCTCCATCATGGGCTGGATCCTTACCAATTCCCCTCACCAATACCACAATCCCTCCACCTTACCAGACTCCCTCAGTGATCATCTCCCTACCACCATCTTAAGACACTACTCCCATATTCCTAAACCCCACCTTTTCAAAGACTGTCGAAAACTATTGACTTTCAATTCATCCCAATTTAACTCCATTCTCCACAACATAGATTGGTCCATCCTAAAACACCTCCCCCTAAATGATGCTGTAAGCACTTTCAATAGCATCTTCATGAATACTCTAAACTCCTTAGCTCCCTCTAGGAAGATCAGAGTAAAATCAGATCATGCTCCCTGGCTCTCCAAGGAGACTAGGTCCCTTTTGAAAGAGATCATGCTTGGAAAACCTGGACTAAAACTAAACCACCACCTTTTCTTCAAAAATACAGGCAACTGAGGAACCTTGCAAAAAACATACAACTAATGGCAAAAACTTATACTATAGCTCTACTCAGCTTAACAACAAATCTAATCCTCGAACATTTTAGTCAACTCTCAACATCCTCTATCCTGGAAAGCCCTCTAATTCCTCCCCATACCCTAACTCTTCCTCTCAGGAAACAGCTACCCTTCTGAATAAACACTACCTCTTCCATCCAAAATCTGGTAACCTCTAAGCCAAACTCTACTTGACACCCACCCCTCCAAGTCCCACTAACACAACTTTGGTTTTCTTTTCAGCTAGTTCCCATTACTTCCATCAAATCTCTACTACTCAAGCTAAAACCTTGCTCTCCTTCCACTGAATCTCCTACATTCCCTCAAACTTGCTGCAGACTCAATTGCCTATCCTATATCTATACTAATTAATAGATATATTCTGGAATCAACTGTCCCCACTCTTTGGAAATCTTTCTTCACTATCCCCCTTCATAAAAGTGGAAACTCCACTGACCCTCAAACTATCGACCCACTGCCATTTTGTCCCCCCTCTCCAAGATATTAGAAAAACGTATTCACTCACAGCTTCTCAATCACCTCCTCACACACCACTTACTTACCTCTACCAAACATGGATTTCGTCCTCACCACAGCACCACCACTGCCCTCCTCTCCTTCACTCATATCATTGCAGAGGCCCTAGACAACAATAAACTAATTTCCTGTTTCTTCCTAGATCTCTCCAAAACCTTCGATGCGGTCTCTCATCCTCTACTACTATCCAAACTCGCAAATCTCCACCTATCCCCCTCCGGACTTGCCTGGTTTAATAGTTACCTATCTGGCAGGGAACATTCTGTCAAATGGCTCTCATCCTCCTCACCTTTCCTTCCCATCTCCACTGGTGTTCCCCAAGGCTCCATCTTGGGACCCCTTTTGTTTAACATCTTCACCAATGATCTTCACACCTCATGCAAAAAATCCTTCCTTATTCAGTATGCCGATGACTCCACACTTATATCCATCTCAAATAACATTCCTGAACTACACTCCCTGACCCAACAGGCCCTACTATCCACTGAACAATGGCTCTCATAACCTATTAATCCTAAATCCCAAAAAGACAAAACTCCTACTTTTCCTTCCCAGTTCTCTTTCTCATCACAAAACCTCCTTTTATTACATCTTCTAACAATACAACTATCCAACCTGACACCCACACAACTCCTAGGGGTTATCGATGACGAACTAAAGTTCAACCTACACATTCTCCAATGTATAAAAGAAAAAAAAAAAACAGAAACTAGGTCTGCGATATCGGAACAAAAAATTCCTAACCCCTGAATCTAGACTTACCCTGGGCCAGGCACTCCTCCTCCCCTCCCTCTTATACGCCGCCCCAGTTCTTACCAATATCCAGGCCTCCACTCTAAACAAACTCCAACAGACTTACCATAAAATAACCAGATTCATTACTAACTCCCCATGCAACTCACACCATTGCATTTCTTTGAACTCTCTTCAATGGCTTGAACTTCCCCAAATTCTGCTATCAATTTCATGTACTACACACTATTTTTTATAAACCCTCCTTATGTCCATCTCTATCTTCCTTAGTCTCCATCTACATCCCATCCTGGACCCTCCGTACTTCTAACCAACAATTACTTGATATCTACCACCCAAAAAGGTCAGTAGGCAATCTACTCTACAAACACGCCCTTGCCCATACTTGGAACAAACTTCCCCTTGACTTAGGTTCAATCTCCCACACCTCACACTTAAAAATTAACTAAAAGCTTATTTTCTCAATTCCAGAACCTGCCCTTGCCATGACCCTACCTAGTCTTCCTTCCCTTTATGTACCCTCAAAAGGACCATACTTAGTACCTCATTACCTCTCTATCCAATGTGTTTACTATGCATTTGCATAAATTTATACAAATTTTTTTTTATTGTTGACCTACTGAACTATATCAATGTAAAATTGTTACTTAGCTTCTTTTTAATGCAACTTTAACTTTATGCATGTAACCCAACATATGTGAATATTTTTGCTATAACTGCTATTATATCAATATTGTTTAAAATTGTACTTGTTTAAAATGTACAACTGGAGCTTTTCTCCTCGGGTCTCCACTGAAAATGGGCCACAAGCCCAGTTGGACAAACCTGGTTAACAAATGTCAATAAATAAATAAAATAAATAAATTATTCTAGCACCCACCCTATGAAACAAAAGAAGGCTATTGTTAAAGGCCAGTTCGAGCACTTACCCTCACATATTCATTATTAACATTATGATTGAAGTTGTCAACAAAAGGGAGAGAGGTTTTTACCTTCGCTTACTTTCTGGGGACAGTACATCCATTACCTCACATTCATCCAACATTCATGACACTAGCATAGTGGAAGAAAGTAGAGATTTTAAAACCTCACTTATTACTGTTTTTACTGATGAGAGTTTCATTTTAAAGGATATTTTACTGAAAAACTGATCCATTCTTAAACATGAAAATAATATTAAATCTGTGATAGGCTCACAACCTACTACTGTGTACAAAAAAGGAAATAATTTAAAGAACATTTTTGAAACTAGGAGCCTGCTCTTTCACCAAAAACCTGGTTCCATGAATAAGTGTGGTAGTTGCAACTACTGTATATTTGTAAAAGAAGGCAATATATTTTGTGTCAACAATGTGGAAATTAAGATGAGGTAGAAATACAACTGTTGTTCTGAGAAAGTAGTATATTGTGCTATGTGCACTGTGTGTTCGTGGTTCTATGTTGGCAAGACTGACCGGAAGCTGAAGAACCACATCTACGAACATTTATATGATATTAAAAATACTAAAGACACCAATGCATTAAGTAAGCATATAATGGAGAACAATCAAAAATGCTAATTCTTCATTATAGATAGTATTAACACTGATGTTAGAGGAGAAGCATGGTCACTATTGTTGGAAAAGAGAATTATATTGGCAGCTACACCTGAATGGAGGGAACAGGCCAGGCTTAAACGAAAATATTTAAATCAGCTCCTTACTGAAATTAAAGGCACTGGAGAAGTAATATGACCTCCCAAATAATTACTGTTTAATATACCATGTTACACACACACACACATCATATTATTTTACATGGTTTTAAATGTTTTTTATTCTATTTATTACATACCACCAAATCTTATCATAAATTTGTAATTTCATTTTTTATTTAATGTATTTAACTTGTATTTATACTGCTGTGGGGGTTTGTGTCTTGCAGTCTGTTGCTATATTTAGGATTTCATTTTAATTTATTAATCTCATGAATATTTAATGTAAAGTCATTTGTCTGCCCTCATCAACTTTAAATTATGTCACTTCCTGTTTGGTTTGTATAAAAGGAAGTATCTATGCTTTAACTGTTGTCTGATGAAGTCTAGACTAACGCGGTTATCCATTTTGTTCCTGGATTTATGTACTGATTCGATTAAGTGGCTTTGTGATTTATACTACTGAGTCATCCATTTTTGGTGAGTGGGTCCAATCCAGCTGCTTTCACTTGGGCTACAAATCAATTCTATACGTGTATGTGATAAAATATCAAATTTAACAAAAAAATTACGTATAGCGTCAATACCATATTCATTTGGTATGATGGTAAAAAAAGAAGTTATGTACTTACCATAACGTTCCATGCGAGTTGTTCATCTTGCCTTCATTCTTTACTGATCAGTTCGGAGACTATCCCTTGGCTCAGAGTCAGCCAATTGCAAAGCTAGAGGTCTTCAAATTGCTCAAGGCCAAGTCCCTATCCCATGATGCACCTAGAATTACCTCAGATCTTGTTTGCTGTGTATAATACCATATGCCATTCTTTCACTCCCAAGAGAAAGGTAAAGAAGGGTTGAGTAACCAGGATGGATCCAGCATCTCGGTCATCTAACAGCCCAGGAGGGAGTAGGAGGAAGGGACGTAAGAATGAAGGCGAGATGAACAGCTCACATGGAATGTTATGGTAAGTACACAACTTCTTTATGTGAAGTTGTTCTATCTCGCCGTTCATTCTTTACTGATGGGTAGCGTTCCAAGCACCATCAACCTCGGGTGGCTCATGGGAGTATATTTCTCAGGACCGTGGATCCAAAGGAGGCTCTGCCCCTGGAGGCCTTATCAACTTTGTAATGAGTGATAAAGGTATGAGGTGTTGACCAAGTGGCTGCTGCGCAAATGTTATCAATAGGAAGTCTGTCAGAAAAAGCAGATGATGTAGAAACAGCTCTGCTTGAGTGAGCCTTAATTTTATGCTGTAAAGGCATGTTAGCAACTGAATAAGCAAAGGTGAAACAATCAGATAACCATTTAGAAAGAGTTGTTTTAGCCACTGGTCTACCTTTCCTGGAGTCTGAAAATGAAACAAAAAGCTGGTCTGATTTCCTGAAATCTTTTGTTCTATTCAAATAAAATCTGAGCTGTCTGTGAACATCAAGTTTGTGCAGCATGTACTCTAAATTGTTTGAATGGTTGGGGAAGAAGACTGGCAAATCAATAATCTGGTTGAAATTAGTTTCGGTACAAACTTTGGGCAAGAATGAGGGGTTTGTTCTAAGTGAGACTCTTGTCAGCATGGAATATCAAATAAGGAGGCTTGATGGATAAAGCCTGAAGCTCTGACACTCTGCGGGCAGAAGTAATAGCTACTACGTTTTCCATGACAAAAATTTGAGGTCACATGAGGAAGCTGGTTCAAATGGCAGAAAAATTAAGGGGGAAAGCATAACATTTAGATTCCATGGAGAATAGAGAGATTTAACAGGTGGTCTAATAAGAAAGGTCCCTTTGAGAAAGGCGTTGGATAACGTGTGTGACACAATATTCAATCCTTCGAATATAAGATGAAAATTAGAAATAGCAGCCAGCTGAACATGAACTGTTGCTGCTGCAGCTCCTTTGTTGAAAATCATAGTCAAGAACTCTAAAATGGAGGCCATAGGGGCTTGGTAAGGATCAATATTGCTTTTAGAGGCCCATACAGAACATTTTTTCCATTTGCTAAGATATAGAAGATTTATAAGAGGATAAGAGAATTTGCTTTGTCTCACTGAAAAGGTTATGGAACCTGGCTAGGATGGGAATTGGAGCAGTCAAGCTGTCAGCTTCAGAGACTGCAGAGGGAGATGAAGTTCCCCCGACGAGTGCGTCAGAAGGTCTGGAACTGGGTCCAGAATACAAGGGTCCTCCAAAAGATGAAGTCGAAGGAAAGGGAACCAAATCTGATGAGGCCAATGAAGGGCTATGAGAATGATGGTCCTTCCCAGGGTTTTTGCTTTCTTTAAAACCTTGAGTATCAACGGGATCGGTGGAAATGCATAGAGGAGACCAGGAAGCTAATCGTGTACGAGTGCGTCCCTTGGGGCTTCTCCCGGAGAGGGAATCGGGCAAAGTAGCTTCTGCATTTCGTGTTCATGTGACTGTCCAAGAGGTCGCAGCAAAGCTGGCCCCACCTACGGAAAATCCTGTCTGCTATTTCTTGCTTGAGGGACCACTCGTGGGGCAACAAGATTGCCCTGCTCAACTTGTCTATCACATTGGATTTTCCCAGGATGTGCATTGGCAACAGAAAGCACTGGGTGGAAAGAGCCCACTGCCATACTCAGAGCCTCGCGACAAAGGGGGTAGGACCTGGTTCCTCTTCAAATACCAGACCAGCGACACGCTGTCTGTCTGAATCGCAATCGTACCCAGAGGAAGAGAGTCCTGAAAGTACTGCAACGCTGAAAGTACCACTCATCTCCAGTACACTGATATGCAGATGTGTCTCTTGATCGATCCATGTGCCTTGGGCTGTCTTTCCCTGAAAATGCCCCCCCCCCCCACATCAGGGAAGCATCCGTGGTCACTGTGGCCACTGGAGGGAGTAGCACAAATGGGCGTCCTATCGTGACATGAAGTGAGGTCAACCACCATTGAAGATCCTTTTTGCAGAAATTTGTAATCATTATTGGGTGAGACATGGGAAGCTCTTGGTAAGACCACTGAGTGAACAACAGCCATCGTAGTATCCGCATGTGCATACGAGCTAGTGGTATGGCTATAATCGCTGCTGCCATCAGGCCTAATAATTTCAGAACTTCTGATGCTGGTGCTCTGTCTTTGGATATCAGAATAGTGACATGCTGATGAAGGACAAGGACTCTTTCTATTGGAAGCCTTAGTGTGGCGGTGTCCAGCTCTTCCCCGATAAAAATGATATGCTGCGATGGCGACAAGGCCGATTCTTCTGAGTTGATTGTAATGCCCAGTTGACTGCAGAGTGGACTCCCTGGCCTGAATGAGCTGATGCCTGGTGGTGGCAGTAAGGAGCCGATAAAAATGATATGCTGCGATGGCGACAAGGCAGATTCTTCTGAGTTGATTGTAATGCCCAGTTGACTGCAGAGTGGACTCCCTGACCTGAATGAGCTGATGCCTGGTGGTGGCAGTAAGGAGCCAATCGTCTACGTATGGAAACACCTGCAATCCTAGACGCCTCAGGCGAGCCGTGACCACTGCCATGCACTTGGTGCGCACTCTGGGGGCTGTAGTTAGACCAAAGGGCAGGGCTCAAAACTGGTAATGACGGTCTCCCAGCCAGAAGCGCAGATGATCCCTGGATGGCCTGGTCATTTTTATGTGGTAGTATGCATCCTTGAGATCTATCAAGCACATCCAATTGTCTTTCCCCAAGAAGGGAAGTAAAGACTGAAGCATGACCATCCGGAACGTCTCTTTCTTTACGTATTGGTTCAGTTTGCTGAGATCCAATATGGGTCTCCAGTCCCCCGCCTTCTTTGGAGCCAAAAAGAATCTCGAGTGAGTTCCGGATCCTGTCTGGTCTGCTGGGACTTGTTGGATGACTCTTTCTCAACGTTTGGACCGCTATTGTTGCCTGTTCCTTGTAACTGGGTGGAAAATCCAGGAATTTTCTTATGGGTGGAGGGGGTGTGGCAAATGGGATGAAGTATCCTCTGGAAATGACACTTTGTACCCAGCTGTCTTTTGTTATTTTAAGCCAGGCATCTGGATACAGAGAAGAGAGACCCCTGGCTGCCTCCAGAGCAGGATAGTCGGGCCTCCTCTCAGGAGAGCTGGTAGGGCTTCCCAGAGAAGTGATCTCTGTCACCCTGGTGTTGCGGACCCCCTCTTCTGCAAGGGTGGCGTCTTCCATTATTGCTCCCTCCTCTGTCTCTAGAGGGGGGTTTACCACGTGTGTCCTGAAATGCTCCTTGGGCTTTTCGGAACCACATTTTTCCTCCCCTTAGACCCGTAGGGTCGGGTAGGGGTGGAAAAATGGACCCCGATGCCAGACAGTGTCTTTCCATCCTGTTCACAGCTGGTTAAGGTTTCCTTCACTTTAGGCCTGAAAAGGGACGAGCCATCAAAGGGAGTATTCACAAAAGATGACTTGAAGGGCTCCGCGAAGGAACAAAAGCACATCCAGGAGGGTCTCCTAAGAGCAACTCCTGTACACACTGTCCTACACACGTTCCATCAGCTGCATATGACATGAGGCGCATGGATGAGTTTACTATAGAATTGAGGGTAGCAAGCTGGGCAGCAACTTTGTCAGTAGCTCCTGCAGCTACTGTACCCTGAAGAGCATCTCCTAGCTCTTTAAAGAGATCTCTTTGTAACCTTGTAAAATGGGTTAAATAGTTGAGCGAACGCAGAGGAAAAGTCGCTGAACTGAACGTGCACTTCTCATAGTCTCTGTTAGGAGGATGTATAGACGAGGCAGTCTCAGACATTTCCTTTTTGGTGGCTGCCGCCACCACCATGGCACCAACTGGAACACTTTTTGTTAAGAACAATTTGTCAAGGGGGCAGAAATGAACTTCTTAGGCCTCCTAGGGACAGGCTCCATAGTATCTGGAGTCTCCCACCCCCTTCGTGAGACCAGCTGCATCAGCTCATTGAAGGGCGAAGACACCCAAGAGGTGGAGGGCTGAGACCCGAAAGCCTTCAGGAGAACTGACTCATCCTCAGTAGGGCTTTTGGACTGCCAGTCACCCCTCTGCCTAAGGATTTCAAATATCTCAGTGAATGAGATATCTTCAGAGGGGGACCATGGGGACCCTTCTGACTCATCTAAGTCCGTATCAGATGCTAGAGACTCCTGAGGGGAGTCTAGATGTTTCCTCTTACACTATCTCTTCCTGGGAACCTCATCAGTGAGAGCTTCTGGTGAGGTCTCAGAAGAGCAAGGGCCACCCAGTGGGGCTTCCTGAGGCTCTGGGTCTCTACGCTTGGTCAGGATGTGCGAGACAGAAGCAGACACAGGCACTTTAGGGGAGGAGAAAGCCAGATCTGAGGTCGAGGAGGTCTTAGGAGACATAACTCTCCTCATGGCATCAAAAGCACCCCTGCTCTGATGTGAGGGGACAGATGGATCAGAAGAAACAGACGATACCCCCGGCACCGGGACAGTGGGTTCCGAACCAGAGGCAGGAGCTAAGCTCATCCGAGCCGAAGCCCCGAGAGGCAGAGTCAGAACAGACAAGTTGGTCCGACTATCCTCCCTAGACCCGACCAGCGAGTGTCGGCTCCTAGAGTCCTCAATCAGCACCGAGGGACGTCAGAGTGCATGAAGCCAAAGACACTGGAGCAGGCGTTGGCTCCGAGGGTTCCACTATCAACAGGTCTGGCTCCTCTGGCTCCGAAGGGTCAGCATGGCTCGGAAGAGTAATATTTTTAGCTGGTGCAAGGGTCTTCGGCTCCAAAGCCATTTGGGTGGAAGGCAACAAAAATTTTGTCAAGGCTGGTACTGATAACAGCTTCTGCACCACATGATCCAGATCCAGATCTGAAAAGCTGATAGAGGACCGAGAAGAGTGCACCGAAGGTGGTACCGACTGTAACAATGGACTTTTAGGAGCTTCGGAGACCAGTTCCAAAAAAAAAAAAACTGTCTGTTCCAATGGCAGTGGAGCCAAAAAGTTTTTCGATTTCCTTGAGTCGGTAGTCTTAGAAGACTTTAAGGACTTACTGGAGCCATCCTGGTCACTCAATGCTTCTTGGAAGGATGGCTTCAACAGACCTCGTCTATTAATTTTCTTTCCTTTCCTGTAGGACTCTGGAGGAAACGTAATGACATATAGAACAGCTATCCTGTAAATGCAGGGCTCCTAGACAGTACACACAATTTACAAGGCTGTTTGTTACAGACATCTTTTGGCCACATTTTGGGCACTTTTTGAACCCTGTCATAGGATGCTTCTCTTGGTCAGCCATTGAAAATTCAGAGAGAAAATTACTGTTACCACAAAAAAAAAAAACTGAACAGTAATTATCCACACAAAAGCCTTAAATAAAATTAGGCTAAGTCACACACACACTTCACACAGAGTAATAGTAATGTCAATATTAAGTGAAAGAAAAAAATTTGTCTAAATACAATATATGAGATATATAAGCAGACTATGCAATGTAAAAGGAATAGCTGCTGAGACGCAACAAACTTATCTAATATATTCTAAGAATAGATATATCCAACCAAAAATGACTGTCAACTACAAAAACTTAAACAGTAATTAACAAATGCAAGCCTTTTCTAAAGAAGTCCAAGTCTAAACAAACACACACACAGCAAATAACTATAAAATACTTAGTATAATTTGTGACAAGAGGTCACTTACTAAGCACACTCTAGGAATAAGAAAACTAGACCTAAAACAAGAGGCCAACTAGAATCTTAAAGCACTCTAAGGGAAGGGAATATAAGTGAAGTAACACACCAAAAAGCTATAAGAGCTTTATAAAACTACTGAAAACTATCTAAAGCTATCTAAATATCAATATCCAAGAGTAAATATGAAAAAAACAGTTTTACCGGCCCGAGCTAATGCAGAACCTCCGATCTATTGCAGCGGCAAACGACATCTGAGGAAATGCTAGGAGCATCATGGGACAGGGACTTCGCTTCGAGCTATTTGTAGACCTCGAGCTCTGCAATTGGCCGACTCAGAGCCGAGGGATCGGCTCTGAACCCATCAGTAAAGAATGACTGGCGAGATAGAACAACTTCACATCAGGGTATTAATGTCTCATGGGTGGATCTATAATACATTTTTGACAATGTGTTTATTAACATAGTGGCATATGAAGAGGGTCCCTCTCTAAGTAAAAGAAAGAAGTTAGAGAAAGACTTAATGGATTTTAAAAATGGCCTTATATTTGTATGGCCCCGTAGTTATGGAAATATCCATAATGATCCAGCTGTGTTTGCATAGACTAGTAGTGAAGGAGGTGTGGTTGAGCGACCAGGAAGAACTACAACTGTGGATGATAGGGAGATTCTGAATGGGTCAACGAATTGAAATTAAGTGATGTCACAGCCGCCACCCATAGAGGGTAGGGCTGTGAATAGTGAGATGAATCAGGAGGAGGCAACATCGCACCCATTAGACCAGCAAGCTCGACAAGGGGCGAGACCGAAGAATGGCGTACATGCTGTAGATGGACTTGAACATCCAGCAGCTTCCACTTCAGATTTTTTGGCAACAACACCTATGCTACCAGCACCGTTGAGTTTACCAGGGTCCATGAGTGTGGTTCGTTCACCCAGTCGGGGGACCAAGAGATGCAGACCTTCAGGGGAGAGGAGGAACACAGAGAATTGGCAGAAACAGCGCTAGTGCTGATATTTAACATTTCTTCGTTTTACCTAACGGAGGAGTAGCAACGAGTGTTGAATAAGGGACTTTCTTTTGTGCCAGCCAGAAGTTCGCACATTGATGAAGTTATGGTGGATCTGTGGAAGTTTTCGAGAGAAGTGGCACTGAAACTGCTGTTTGTTAGTGATGGATCTACAAACACACAGGTAACTTTGAGAAAACCAAGTCTGTTTAATCCACAGCTGTCCCAGAGTGTAGAGGCTTTTGTTGAAGTGTGTGAGAATGACTTGTTTCATTTGTTTAATGAGGTAAATTTGACAATGTACTTTTTAATATGATGGAGGAGAATGTTGCCCTTAGGCAGTTGAAAGAGAATGTTAATATCTGTATACGTCCAGCGGACAAAGGTGGAGCAACAGTAGTCATGGACACAAGTGACTATGTTGCACGGATGTTACAGCTGCTAAGTGATAGGAGCACATATCTGCCAGTGACTAAACATCAAGTAAATACTTTTAATGATGATGATGGGAATAAATTTTAAAAAACAAACCTGACTAAAATGATATGTCAGGATTTGTATAATTTTATTGAATGGACTTCCAAAAATACATAAAGGTATTACAGATACATCCATGAGACCAGTGAAAGCAGGCAATACAGATACATCCATGAGACCAGTGGAAGCAGGCAAGGGGTGGATAACGGAGTCTTTGTCCATTTATGTAGAAAGAGAATTTAAATGTTTTTTGGACAAGGTGGTATTAAAGAACACAGGGATGTTTTTACAGACTCTGAGTGAATGCATTTGTACACTGAGTTTTAAAGAGACAGATGTTTTTGTTACATTGGACATTAATACCCTGTTTACCATCATACCAAATGAATATGGTATTGACTCTATACGTCATTTCTTTGGTTAAATTTGATATTTTATCACATACAGGTACAGAATTGATTTGTACCTTCACGGATTTAATATTGAGATACAATGTCTTTGTATTTGATGAAGGCATACAGTGGCAGCAACAGGCTGTGGCTATGGGCACACCCGGTGCTAACAGTTATGCCAAATTGGTGCCTGCAGAGTGGGAGGTCAGTGTTGTGTTTATTGATTATTCTTTTAAGACTAATCTGTTGTATTATAGGCGCTTTGTAGACTATATTTTTATTTTGTGGGAGGGTGCGAAAGACTCATTACATACATTTGTTCAATACATGGAAACTAGTAGTTCATGTTTTAGATTCACTAGGCATAGCTCAGATGAACATACTGATTTTTTGGATACAAGTATTAAGTTGAAAGAGAATGGAAGTCTTGACTCTCCATTGTTTCATGAGGATTGTAGGAAGAACATCTTATTAGTTAGGCATAGTATGCATCCTAACAGAATTTTTGGTAATATCTTAAAAAAGCCAATTTTTAAGAATGTCTAGGCTTCATACTAATGATGAAGAATTTGTAGTAGCAAGTGAACTTTTAAGGGAAGATTTTAAGGAAAGGGGATATAGTATAAGGGAAGTGGAAAATAGGCTACAAGTACATGCTTTGAGACGTACAGATGGGGCACCTTTTTTGACTAGGCAGGCACGACAGAAGCCTAAGGTACATCTTAATAGACCCAGATGTGGCTTTTCACTTAAATATAGTAGTAATGAACATCTGTTTGTGAAGATGTCAGACGAAATTGGCCTATTTTGAGGTCTGATGATAAGGTTAAGAAAGTTGTGGGGAATGAACCTAGGTTCATTTTTAGGAACACACCCCTTAAAAAGAGAACTTTGCTATGGACCGTTTAAAAAGCAGGTTAAGTTAGAGTCGAGGGAAGGCACTTTCCCTTGTAGAAATTGCAGAGCATGTAATTTTGTGTCATGCTCTAATTATTTTATCTGACCACAGGTAAAATGTATGAGTTTCATCTTAGTGCCAATTGTAGAACAGAGAACGTAGTCTGTTTGGCTACCTGTGCAGACTGTTCATTGTTCTACATAGGCAAAACTAATCAAGAGATTTAAAGAGGGTTCTCCAACATCTAGGAGATATTAGGAATAAAAATAATACAAATGCCTTGTATAAGGATAACAATGGGCATACTTTCAGGTTTACAGTGGTGGAAATAGTTAGGAATAATATTAGGGGAGGGGACCCGATTAATAAGACTGAATATAGAGAGATGAGCTGGATAGCTATATTACAGGCACATAGGGTGCCAGGTTTAAATTACACTATACCTTTAAAACCTGCACTGAAAGTGAGGCCATTACATCACTGACAGAAGTGTTTTTGATTGTTTTTTGACTTTTTAAATACTAAGGATGCTGTTTGTATTTTAACTTTGGATCTGAAGAAGCACATTTGTGAAAGCGCTTATCCTGTGTTACAATAAACCAGAGTTGTTTTTTACTACGAATTTGTGATTTTTATGCCCAGAGTCTTGGTGGACATACTGAGTTCTTTTGGATTTGCAGTATTGTTTGCTACAGTTTGTCCTTTAATTGTTGGTTTGGTTTTGTTCTTTGCACCTATACTAACCTACTGTAAACTATGTAACACTAAAAATCACTACACTCACTAACACACTTGTCAGCAAAAAGGACTGTGAACCTAGGGAAAAAAAAAAGTTAAACCCCTAGATTAAAGATATACCTTGGCGGAGCAATCTACCACACTGCTATCCAGGAATGGTGGCACGAGATTTGGGATAGTCCTCTGGAGTGTGAGATTGTGGGTAGGACACGCACAGCATAATGGACTTAAGTCTAAAATAATGTGGTTGGTCTCAGATTGAGTCGGATCCGATAACCCACAGGTTGAATCCACAGAAGAGACAACATTGGATCTACAGATAAAATATTCCTCACACTTTCAGAATTACTCAGGACAATCAAATATCAGCCTGACAATTCAAAATACTGAAAATCAAAAGTTGCAGAAGTAAACACTTTTTCCCCATAATTAATGTTCCCATTATTATCAGAAAGAATAGGATTAGAATTATAAGTATTTAGCAGCAGTGGGATCAACTAAAGCTATAGCTGCTGGGTCAGGTTTGGGAATAGTGTATAAAAACTTAAGACTGAGGAAATTAATATATCCTATCTGCCTTCTTAGGGGCAGCTTGCTATCAGTAAAACTGCAAGCAGAAACAGACATCCTCTAAAGCAAAAAGAGCTGGAGGAATGGGTTCAGGTTCTGGAAATTCCTTCTGTAACAACTCATAGTATTTTCTGAGGGACTGAGAAACCTCAGTGTTCTCCCACTGGCACACACTAGTACTAGTCTTACAGAAAAAGCCCCTCCCCCCGATCGGAGAATTAGACACCGAGCTCCCCTGCAAGTCTTAATCAGAAATCTGTGGAAAAACCCCTGTCTTTGTCCTTTCATCTTCCTATTCAGATTCAGAAACCCGAATCTCTTTAGGAAGAGAGGTAACCCTTTTTCTTTTACAATAAATAAGTTTACAAGAAGAATCAATAGCCTAAATTAAACCTTGAGCCACACCCAGTAAGCTACTCCTGTCTGAAAAAACTGAGGAGAAGGAGGAAGAGTAGATACATGCTTAGTTTTCTTTTTGGCAGGAAAAAAAGGACCAACCGTGGTACTAATGGCAGCAACAGGAGCAGCAGTTACCCCAAAGACAGGCACAACATCCTGACACTGCAAGGCAGCCTTCCCTGTTCCCTCTCTCAGGGCTGACAAGAACAGCACTCTCTTGCCCACTGTGGGAACCACAACAGCCGCAGAGGATGTGGCTATCCCCGGGTCTATAGTGGATATAGACATTACACCAGAGGATCTGATGTAAAAGAAGAGTTGTCTGAGGTACAACAAATGGCCACGGCAGAGTCACCAACCCGAGGCTGAAGCAAACTGCTAACCTGTGGTGAAAAAGTCTGTAAGAGTCACTTTTTCATAGAAAAACACAGCAAAAACACTTATCCAGCCCTAAAACGTAAAATAAACATGGTTTTCGGTTACTGTCAAACTTTTAAACAGACAGAAAAAAGCACAATACAGTCGCAAGACAGTCAGTTAAAACTCAAAACTCTTGCCTTTAAAGTAACTGAAGAGAAATGTAATAAAAAATAATTTGAAATGAAAGGTTTTTCCTTAAAGGGAACTTTTCTGCCCAGCAAAGGAACAGCATAAGCAGACCATCGATCCTCAAAAGCCATAGAGGAGCATACTTTTCAGCAGCAGTAAATCCCTGAAGGGTTTGGCACCCACACTTGCTTTCAGTCAGTTCAGCATGAGCTGCCTCACAGTCCGTGTGTGTGGAAGATGCCCTGATGTTTAGGAAGCCGGCTGGTGCTATAGTCTTACTTTTTTTTTTTTTTTTACAGAAAACACAATAAAAAGTTTTTTTTTACAGAAAACACAATAAAAAGCACTTTCAAAACACTATGCCAGCCCCACCAAGGAAAAATCAACACAATTTCTCCACAGAAAAAGTTTTCAGTTAGTTAAAGCTACTACTTTTAAACAGACAGAAAAAAATGAGAGCTCCACTTAAAAGTACATTTTAATTTCAAGGCAGTCCATTAAAACAGAACAGTCCTAGCCTTAAGACATCTTTTCTGAGCAGGAAAATAATAAAACATCAGTAAATTAAGAAAATGGAAGTTTTTTTCCCCCAAAGAAAAGCACAAGCAGACTGTCTATCCTCGAAAGCCTAGGAGAAGCATACTCTTCAGTAGCAGTAAAGCTCTAAAGGGCTTTGCACCCAAACTTATCTTTTATTCAGCTCAAGCTGCCAGACAGTCTGGGCACATGGAAATTGTCCTGAAGCTCTGGAAGATGGACGGCTGTTATATCCTTGGCAAGATATAACCCACATAGCTAAAGCTACTGTAGCAATAATCAATATAATGAACATCTCAGATGTATTTATGAAGCAGACAAAGCGAAGCTGTATGCAGGAACACAGCAAAGAATAGAACACATAACAGAAGAATTCAAAGTTCAAGAATAACGTTTGACATACAGAAATATAGGAAACTAAAAACTCTCAACTGAGGAAACTTGAAAAAACTGCAGATGCACCTGCAATGTGCAACTCTACAAGCTTGGACTTAGAAGACTGCATATCTTCCAACGCTTGTTTGCCCATAAAGGAGTCTCTTTCAAAATAAATTTGAAACAGGAGATCCCTTCCACCAAAGGCAAACTACCTACTCCTAAGTGCTACATTGGCAAGCTTCAAATCCTCACCAAAAACCCAGTTAACTCCACTGAATATGCAGCTGCAGAGATGCAGCTTTAGTCCAGAGGACAAGTGCAGTGCAAACTCCAGAAACAAACCTACATGATGGAACCATAATATCAACAAGCTTTATAACAAAAAGAAAATAATTCTAACCAAAAGTAAGACCAGTAATTCACAGAATGTTAGAGTCCTTGTCACGGATATAAACAAACATCTCAGCCTAATAAAATCTACCAAAGCTAAGTTTGAGGCTAATATTGCTACCCATGCCAAAGACAATCACAAGGCATTTTTTTTTAGTTATGCTCATAATCTCAAAAAGCACTGAGCTGCAATCCTCTGAGCTGAATGACATTATCTACACTGGGGCTGAAGATAAAATTTAGCTCTAACTTTACCCCTCTAAATCCTCCACATGTCCTTCAAGAGATACCTAAAACTGGCTCACCTTCAGCAATCACACAAGGCCAAATCTTGAAAGTGCTATCAAAATCTAAAAATACTGCATCAACAATTCCCGACAATATCCTCAGACGGACTTTAAATAGCATCAAGTACAATTCAGCAATGGTCCTAACACTGTTCAATCTCATCCTCCATAGAGTTTTTGCACCAAGGGAATGGAGAACAGCTGCAATCATTCCGCTGCATAAAGAAGGACCTTCCTCAGACCCACCAGGCAATTACAAAGCTATGGAAAGACTCATCACAGAACATATCAAGACATGCAACCACTGGACCCTTCTCAGTTTGAATTTGTCACGGGCAGATCAAGCTTACTCAACCTGGTGGATTTTTTTGAAAACTTCACAAAAGCAATGGATGAAGGCAAAACAGTACCCACTGCATACCACAACCTGGTCACAGCTTTTGGCACAACTCCCCACTTAGGCAAAGTAAAAAAGATAAACAAACTAGGAATAAACCCCTTTGGCATCTGCTGGACTGCCAACTGGTTCACAGATAGACGTCAGGAAATCAAAATGGGGGAAATTACCTCCACAAAGAGACCACTCACCAGTGGAACCTCCTAGGGTTCTGTGCTGAGACCTCTCCTGTTTGGCATCTACGTTTCTTAAGTAAAAGCCCATACCAAAGGAGACTGGGTGAATAAGTCTGCAAAATACTGCAAGCCAAGAGCAATCACTGAATCCCCAAATGACAGCCATCCTGCAGGAAGGTTGGTCTCAAATTAATAACTGGTGCCAAATCAGACTGTATCCATTAGGAAGTCATCTATCCCAGGAAACTACCACATTAAGAATCGACCTCTAACACCTGACCCACTTGACTGGGACTTGGAACCTTGTGTAGAACTTTTGACCAAAATGTGTTCACTGTTGTAGGAAAGCCTAGTATATTGCACAGCTGATAAAGGGATTGTGTCTGGAACTAGGGATGTCATTGTCATACTTTACTCAGTGCTCATTAGATCAGTCAATGAATATAATGACCCTTTGGCATCCAACAACTGGAGCTCCCACACAGATACCATCTTCAAGTGCAGTCTGGACAAGTTTGTTTATTTTACATTTGTTGACCGGGATAGTCCGACTGGATACATGTCCATTTTCAGCAGAGGTCCGGGGAGAAAAGCTCCAGGTTACAAAAAATAAACCATTCCACTTATAAAAAACAATAATAATTATACAGTATTTATAAAGGTGTCCCCATAGAGGGGACTTACACAAAAAGTGAGAGTGATTACAAAATACATGTTGAATAAGGCAGAAGCAGGGTTATATGCAAGAGTTGTTAAGCAGCACATAATGAAGTAGAAATGTTTTATAAGTTACTTGCTGCTTATTTACAAAATTACATACTCTGTGGATGAGAAATCACAAATTCACTTCTGTGGTGGTGTCCATGTCTTTTATGAGCACAGGCAGTCTGTAAAATAGTCAAAACCCAGCTTGCTGACCTTTGTTGCCGTTCCCCTAAGGATAGAAATCTGGGTAAAATCTGGGTAAAACTGGCTAGGCTTGTAAGGGCTTTTGAGTTGTTAGCCTAGTAATCTCCTATGAACCTTACTAAAAGGATACAAAGCCTAAACAACATGTCCTACATCGGCTGGCTCAAAGCCCTGTCACTGTACTCGGTATCCTACAAACTGCTAAGAGGTGACCTGTCTCTGGCACACAGGGTATCCTCTAACCCAGTACTGATGGATTTACTGAACACTGGCAAGTCAAATGGCATCAGAAGTACTCAGATTATGATCTAAATCTCTTCTGCAACTTCAACAGAACAGTTAGGAAGGATAAGTATATCTTGCAGAGGACACCGCTACTCTGGAATAGACTCCCCTTCCACGTAAAACAAAGTTCATCCATCTCCATACTTGAGCACAACGTGGAGCTATGGGTGGGAAACAGAAAACTTATCCCAGGATTGCCCCCTGTACTACTAGTGGACAGACACTGCTTCTAAATGCTTTATCCCATGCATGGATCCCCTCAAGTTACTTATGGTACAATCCCAGTTATTTTCAATAGGAATAATACATAATTGACCAATTTATGGGTAAGGCCAATCTCTAACCAAATGAGATAGGTTAATTTGAGCAGAAAAGTGGAAATTTGTTAGGCTTAAAAATGGCCCTCAAGGGCAGCTAGCATATTACTTACCTATGAAACTGGCAGCAATCTGCCTCATTTACTCAAGAAGAAAATTATGCTCACAGCATTCATGTTATCAGAATGGCTTGCTGACGTGCAAAATATTAACAGGAACTTTCGGGAATTTAACTTGTACTCTGGAAAGGCTAACCTCAACAGAAGTGGCCAAATCACTCCAACCAGAGCTGGTGACAAGATCCAGTTACCAATCCTTAGTGGAAAGGATGTGGTGGAACTGGATAAGCCCACTACCATAACAAAACTCAAAGCAGCAATTAGACCTATGCCTATGGGGACATTTCTAGGAGCAGATGTCTCTAAAAAGGTGCTAACATTAAGACTTCTTCTCACAGAGCCTTTACTACTAGCCTTTTTTGACATGTGTCAATGTGCACATCACTCCCTGCTAGCCAATCTCTCATAGTGGTACTGTCCAGGTGTAGCAAAGACTTCACGATAATATTAAACTACAAATTAATCTTAATTTAAGCAAAACTGTATGCTAAGATTTGAGTTCTATGGATAACTTCTCTCAGCCCCAGACAGACACACACCCATCAGATGAACTTTAAGGGTCAAACCAGTGCTAGCCACCCAAGGTTAACAGTCACACTACTTCAAGATGTCCATATAATCTCACCCCCAATAGCCACCATCCCTACAGACTCTGAAAAAGGCAGATGACTTCATTAAATTGAGTTAATGAAGCAACACTCTGTCTTTAGTTTCCCCATTTCTGATTCAAGAAGCCATACAGACTCTACATAATGACAGTACAGGTGTGTAAAATCTTGTCATAATTGTAGATGTCCTTGCCTTCACTGCTGCATCATTCTTAACATATGGGGTTCCCTGCCATGGAGCCAGGCATCCGGCCAATCTACCAAAGATTCCTGTTGCTTTAAAGGTACACCGAACATCACCCAAACACTCCTTGCATAATATAAGGGATAAAAGTTGCGTTTCGGCCTACTATAGTCAGAAATGACTGCCCCAGCAGGAACACAAGACAAAGGAACCCAAAAGGTAATCTGTACATCCAGGAAGGCAAAGGACTAGGGGGAAGGAGGGAGTGAGTACTGCAGCAGTGAAGACCAGGACATCTATTGTTATGGTAAGATTTTACACAACTGTACTATGTCCTTACATTTATTTATTTATTTACATTTGTTTACAGGGAAATTCCAACTGGACACAGGTCTTTTTTCAGTGAAGGCCTGGGGAGAAAAGCTCCACAGAATAAATGAGCAGCAGAGTACATGAAGAACAACTGAATATACATACAATAGCAAATAATACTTACTGCAGCAAACATTAGATATACATACAATATAAAACATAGTAATGAACAGATATAACAATAGCTAGAGGCTAGGAATAAAGGCAGGATGTATATACAGATAGTACTAAGCTCAAATGGATACTGTTCTAAACTCATATACCCAATACTTTTACTGCTGCAGTATTCATAACGTATGGGAGAGTGCCAAACGAGGAATCTAGGGATGAGGAAGAAGCAAGAGAGTTCCTAAAAAGCCATGAAGAATGGCACTAGCAAAGTCAGCCCTACCTATAAAGATACCATCTAACTTGTAGTTCTTGCAAAAGGTATGCACAGAAGTCCAGTTAGCTGCTTCAAGAACAGAATTAGTATTTAAGCCCTTGAAAAAAAAAAGCACCAGAAAAAGCCACAGCTCTAATAGAATGAGCCCTAACTGAAGAAGGAAGGCTCTTGCCATGAAAAGTGTAACAAAAAGAAACCGCCTTAGAAATCCAAGAAGAAATAGTTTGCTTGGATATAGCAAGTCCCAAAGATCTAGGATGAAAAGAAACAAATAACTTATCAGACTTTCTAATAGCTTTAGTCTTATCCAAATAAACTCTGAGTTGCCTATGCATGCCCAAAGTATGCAGCACCCTCTCACAGTTTGCAGAGAGGGAAAAAAGGTAGGTAGATTAATAGACTTATTAAGTGATAGCTCATTAACCACCTTAGGCATAAATGAAGGGTTAGTGTGCAAGGACACGCTGCCTCATGAAAGATCAAAAAAGGAGGACAAGCCATAAGGATCTGTAACTCAGACACCCATCTGGCAGAAGTAGGAGCTAACAAAAGAACAGTATTACAGGAATAATGTTGCAAGGAAGCTAAAGCAGTAGGCTCAAAAGGAGTCTGAGTAAACATCTCCAAAACAAAATTAAGATTCCAGGATGGAGGAACTGGCTTCCTGGGAGGTCTAATATTAAGGATGCCCGAGGAGAAAAAGGCAAACAAGCAGAGACAGCTGACAAGTGGGCCTTAAAAGACTAGGCCAAACCAGCACTGAGCAGCTCACACAAGTAAGAGAGAACCTAAGGAACAATCCACAATAAGAAGGTCCAGGTTGCGAGACAGACACTAAATAGAAAACCTCTTCCATTTGGATAAGTAGGATTTCCAAGCAGTAGGTTTCCTGGCCTCCTGCATGACTTGCAGCATGTTCTCAGAAAAAAAATAGTCTATGACGAATCAAAATCCTATCACCCACAGTGTCAGCAAAAGCATGGAAAAGTGGAGAATGGGTGACGGATCCCTTGTCTTGTGAGAGTAGATCCACCCTGTGAGGTAACTTGTGATGACTGCACCAGGCTAAATGAAGATGAGGGAACCAGTGCTGTCATGGCCAAAAGAGAGAGTCACCAAGATTTTGGGAGCATCCTGTTGAATTTTGAACAGGACTTTCAGAATGAGAGGAAGATGAGGGAAGGCATAAAGAAACATCTCCTTCCAAGAAAATTAAAGGGCATTCACCTTCCACACCAGCAGACCTGGGACTCTGGTGGAAAACAGAGGAGGTTGGGAAGTTATCTGCTCAGAGGAGAGGCAAAAAGATCCATTGAGGAATACCCCACTGGGTGGATAATGGCCAGAAACACATCCCTGTGAAGCATCCATTCATGGGACTGAGTTAAGAAGCAATTCAGAGTGTCTGTCACAATGTTCTGATCAGAAGGAATATAAACTGCCTGAAAAGTCACTTGATAATTGACAGCAAGATCCCATACCAGAAGTGCCAAACAGCAAAGATAAGACCTCATTCCTCCCTTTTGTTGATGTACAACATCACTGTGGTATTGTCTGTGAACACCTTGAGAGGCCCTGGAGAGAAGAGGATGAAAGAACTAAAACCCCAATGAGGCACTTATTTGCAACTTGAAAGAAGTCAGCAAACAGGAGTATGTAGTCACTGCAGACCAAAAACACATTCAACTGGCAGAAAACTGTTACAGGTAAACAGACAACAGTGAAAAGATATGTTTGGACTGGCAGCAAAGATGTTCTTACTGTGGTAAGCCTATGCTATGCAAGGAGTGTTTGAGCGACATTCAGCATACCTTTAAAGCAACAGGAGTCTTTGGTAGACTGGACGGACATCAGGCTTCCACAGGAGGGAATCCCATATGTTAAGAATACTGCAGGACTGAATGCAAAGACATCTAAAGATTCATGTCCAACTCAAACATAGACAATCTTTTCCTTTTTGTAGGGGGCACCAAGTAGGGACATCCACTCATGGCAGTATTGCTTCTCCACTCATGGCAGTAATGCTTCTTTTGGAAAAAGAACCACTTGCTCAACTGTTGACTGCAGATCACAGAGTGATGTGATGGGAACTTTTTTCTATAGTCATCAAAATGATTAAAGTTTGCAGATGACTGTATGCTCTACCCAAAGAACCCCTCCATGAATATTCTTATCAAGGCTTTCATACTTGGATCACTTTCTAGTATTATCTGGTCTTCAGGTAAATTCACACAGAACAGCAACCCTCCCAGTAACTAGCCCAGCCTGGACACTAGCAAAAGGAGGATATATTTGCAAGTAGTATTACCCCATTATAGTACCTGGGAATCTGCCTGAAACGCTTACCTCACCATCTGTTTGACTGAAATTTAAATTAATCTGGAAGAATATCTTCATAGAGGAATACGATTAGAACTGAACTTGTCTATAACACGCAAGAATTCATGTATGGCACTTTCTACATAAATTCTTTATGCTACTAGGCACCTGTCCACTCCTGTTAAGGCTTTCCATGGCCAAGATCAACTGATTCTAAATGCAGCTTATTTGGGGATGGTGTCAAAATTATACCAGCAATGAAGGGTGGCTCAGACTGGATGCACTATGAGGCATACAGTTCACACTTTCAGCTTTCCCAGGTTTTTAGTGTTCACTCACTCTGCCCACTGGTATGAGCCTGTCTGGAATCTTAGAAGGCACCTCACATAAGACAGTGCCATGGAATCCCAGCTCCCTCCTGACTCAGCTTCAGCAATGATACGCGATAAGAACTAAAAGAGGGCTTTATGTCTGTTAAATAAAAGAGTCTACAGCTGTTTAATCCACTTGGTACACACATCCCCTTATGGGAACACCCATACATGAAGGTAAGCCCTCAGCACACTTGCTTTAAATCATGGATAGAATAAGGGGCTCTCATCTCCAAATGTCACCTTGCCAACTTCTTCACGTTAACTCATCACTGCAACATCCTTCTTGAAAACTTGAACTTTGTCAGATGTGTACACAGTCTCATCTTTGTCAGCATTTACAAAATCTTCCAAGCTTAGAAGACTGTTGCACAGTCTTAATCACACACTCTAACAGCCTAGCTACCAAAGGGCTGGGAACCCCTAACATTTCTTCTGTTACTCTGCAACGGTGGTATAGAAGGATAAAGCCCAGAGCATGACCTAGGCGATTCAAGTTTGACAGCTGCTTGGGCAGGTACCTCTCAGTGCAGACAAGGATTAATGGGCATGCCCATCCTGGGGGAGGGTACACACACTATTTGACAGCCTGGCTACCCAACTGCTGGGAGCCCCTAATCTTTCTTTAGTTAATCTACAACAGTGCTGTAGAGGAATAAAGCCCTGACTATGACCTAAGCAATCAGTTTGATAGTTGCAACAAGGGGAGGGCAAATGTTTGGGCACACCTCTACAGCTGATCCCAGGTGGAGGCCAAAGATGTGCACAGGGACTGTTGTCTGCATGCATTAACACGGCTTTGGCTCAATTGTTTGTACAGGTTTGGAAAATACACCATGAGCTCATGGCACGTCAACCCCTTGGATAGAGGATGGGCTGAGCATGTACAATGACAGGGCTATGCATATAACAAAAAAAAAATCTTCAACAAAGTGACATTGTCCCAGTGCCTCAGTCTTCTTGCCAAAACAGGAGTCAAAATTAGTCTGGGTGAAACAAGAACAGTTTGATAAACCCAATGGACAAACAGAGGTCCTGGAATCAACTGAGAGCAGTGAGGACCAAAAAAACAAAATCTTTCTTCACTTAAGGCTTCCAAGTGCTACAGGATACTTTGTAAGGAAGGGGTCACAAGTATTTATGACATTATTCAGTATTTTGCTTACAGCTGCCCCACTTCACCCGTCTCCAGCGAGTCACATAGCAAAATTGCTAAAAATAATAAAATGATTTCCTTTGTAAAAAAAAGAGAAGGTACAGTTGTGTACACTTACCATAATGTATATGTATGAGTGTTATTCACTGTTGCAGTCATCACATTTGGGTTGTCTGCTTGCAGTAGCCCTCAGTCGGCCTGATTATCAAAGTCTTGGGTCCTGCGTCAGTTGCTGTCTCATCTTCCATGATGTCAGGTAGTCAGGGGTATAAAGCATGCAGCAGACACCATTACATCAGTCTTTCTTGCCCCAGATGTCAGGTGCCCCCCTAATGGGAAGCAATTAAATATATATACACGAGGTTATACCTGCAACAAAAAAGCAAATACACCAAAAAGCTTTTAAGCATAGTAAAAAGGAATAGAGGTATAGCCAAAAGAAATCAGGGGGCTGGAGGGTGGGTAACCAGGACTGCAACAGTGAATACACTTGAACATCTACATTTATGGTAAGTGTACACAACTGTACTATGTTCTTCGTGTTTCACTGTTGCAGTCATCACATTTGGGTAGATTCCCAAAGCTAAGAATGGGAGGAGGAATTTAGATAGCTTTAGGATCAGCTATAAGGCCCTTCAAGACTGCAGTGGCAAAACCAGCTCTGGATTTAGAGAAAATTGGCAAATGGTAATGCTTGGTGAAAGTAAGCACAGAACTTCAGGTAGCAGCTTCTAGGATGTCCCTGGTAGGGACACCTCTAAGAAAGGCTGTAGAGGTAGATGCAGCCATTGTTGAATGTGGTCTTACCCCTGTGGGATGGTTTTCCATGGTGCTTATAGCAGAAATGAATGCAATGGCCTATCCATTTAGAAATGGTTTGCTTTGAAATGGCCTTCCCCTCTGCCCCTGCAGCAAATGCCACCAGCAGCTGTTCAGATTTCCTGAGAGGTTTAGTCCTGTGCAAGTAAAATTTAAGTTATCTGTGGACATCTAAGGAGTGCAGTATCCATTCCCCTTTGTTCTGTGGAGTAGAAAAGAAGGTTGGCAAATGAATGGACTGTAAGAGCAGCACTGGATACCACCTTGGGCATGAAGGAGGGATTGGTCCCGAGGGATACCCTGTCCGCATGAAAGATGATGAAAGGCTCCACTGTCATAAAGGCCTGTAATTCAGACACCCTTCTTGCTGAAGTGATGGCTAAAAGGAAGGCTGTTTTCCAAGAAAGGAATTTCAACTCTGCATTTGCAGCTGGCTCAAAAGGAGGTAGAGTAAGTTACAAAGTTAAGGTCCCAGGCTGGAGAAGGGGCTTCTCCTGGGTGGTCTTAAGTTTTTGGCCCCTCTGAGGAACTGCTTGAGCAGTGGATGAGAGAAGAGTGGTGGCTCTGTGTTGTAATGAGCCGAAATTGCTGAGGCAAGAATTTTGATGGAGGAAAAGGAAAGGCCCTTGTAAAGCATCTCAGTTAAATATTGAAGAATCTGAGGTAAATTGGGTGCTGCTGTGCTCATCCCCTGAGTCTGGTTCCAGGAACAGAATCTTTTCCATTTTTCAGCATAAGATTTTCTAGTACTAGGCCTCCTTGCTTCCAGAATGACATCCAACACTTGTTCACTGAGGGATAACAGAAAATGAGCCTGTAGGTGCACTTGGTAGCTCAAGGCTGTGTTCCACAGAGCCATGGCTAGTGTGCAGAGAGAGTATGAGTGCTGATTGTTTATGTACCACATAACAGTGGTGTTGCCCATCTTTACCACTAATTGTCCTGGAAGCATGTGGTCCTTGAAGGCTGCCAAGAGTATTCTGTACAGCTAACATTTCTTTTTGACTGATATGCAGGTGTATTTGACTTGGGTTCCATTTGCCCTGAATGCACCTCCCTGCCAAGTGAGCCCCCCATGCATAGTCTGATGCGTCTGCCCACCAAATGAACTCTAACTGCAGGCAAGATATGACAGGAATCATTGCTTCTAGATCCTGAGAATGTTGACACCATAGGCTTTTTAGATACCACTGTAGTTTCCTCATATGCATTCTTGCATATGAAATTAGGAGAATGCAGGAGGCCATGAACCCCAGGGCTTGCAGTATTTGCCTTGCAGATAGCAGGGTCTTTGTGGCCATTAGTTTGAAGTAAGCTGTCAAATGAACATGTTTCTCTGGCATGAGGAAAGCCATCTGGGAAGTTGTGTTCAAGCTTGCTCCCAGGAATACAATTTGTTGGCAGGGTACCAGATGTGATTTCTTTTCGTATATGGTGTACCACAGAGAAGTTAGCACTTTTGTACAAACGCCAGATGACAGCAAGATTCCCAGATTGGGATGTGCAGGTAGGCTTCCTTTAAATCCAGTGTTGCCAACCAGGCATCCCTGTCTATCACAGGAAGCAACTGGTGAAGAGTTAGCATCTTGAATTTTGGGATCACCAAAAAAGAGTTTAACATAGAGAGATCCAGGATAGGACACCAGGAGTTGTCTTTTCTGGGCACCAGAAAAAATCTTTAGTAAAAACCTTGTCCCCTTTCCTCTTATACTTAAGAGAGAGAGAACTTGCTTTTCAGTCTCTGCCCACTGATTTAGGGGTAGATCTGGTCAACCGTTTGGGGTTGGTAAAGTGTGGAAGTGGAATCTATCCTTGGGACACTATTTAAAACCCATATGTCCTGGGTAATGAGTTCCCAGTTTTTGCCTGCAGAGCAATCTTTCCCCCTAAAGGGGCAGTCAGCTGAGGAGGGCTTGGAAGTTTTAAATTTAAGTCACTGAGACAGTTTACCATAATGGAGAGTCTTAGTACTTCCTGCTTTGGAAGTGGGAGCACCCCACGCTTAGTCCTGTGCCTACCTTGGGACTGAAGCCTGAGTGTTCTGCTGGTTCTGGGTTTGGACTGAAGTCCTGGAAGAGGCAGGAAAGGACCAAATCTTAGGGGGCCAATGCCTACTAAATCTTGGAGGCTGTACTTACAGGAAATATTTAATAGTTTTCATAGATTTAGTTATTTTATCTTTTTAAGAACTTCTTCTGCTTTGTTGCCAAACAGGTGGTCCTGGTTTAAGGGAGCATCCAGCAATTTAGCTTTAACATGATCTGGCAAAGATTGTTCCTTAAGCCAAGCATGTCTCCTAAGTACAGACACAGTAACAGCAGCCCTGCAAGATGCCTCTAGTGAATCAAAACCACATTGCAAAGTACGTTTTCCAACTTGTTCATCAGAATGCATTAAATCTTGTAAATCCTTATTTTCAGCACAGTCAGGAATCAACATCATTTTCTGATTAAGCAATAAAATAATATGCTGCTGATACTTTGAAACTGGCAATTTAAGGCCCTGATGGCCAAGGTTGCAGAAGTGTATACCTTCTTACCCCATCTATCCAATGCCCTGGAATCTCTATCAGAGGGGGTAGGATTTTTGGCAGTAGTAGCCTTAATGCCCTTGGGTCCCTGTGAAATGGTCTCACGATCCACAGTAGGATTTTTAAAGAGGAACTTGTGAGAGTCAGGAACCTTGTAATATCTATCTGGTTTTCTGTGAGCAGGAGATAAGGAGTCGGGGGCCAAGCTAGACTCCGAAATGGCATCATCAACAATGTCCAGTACTGGGGGGATAGCTAAAGGCCTGTGTTGGGGCAGGGTAAGAAATCCCCAAGCCTCTTGTTAGAATCAGAGTAATCCTAGCTTTCCCAACGAAAATGCTCCATAAGAGTATGCAAGGTTTCACCAAAAGAGAAATCCTCTGGAAGGGAAGCAGAGGGAATAGAGTTCTCTTCATCAGAATCCTCATAGGTAGATAAGGGTAAATCCTGGTCAGAGGAAAAAAGAAGTTATGTACTCACCATAACGTTCCATCTCCGAGCTCCAAGCTCCTCCCCCTTACCCATAACCCCCTGCTAACCCTTCCTGACCTCGGATCAAGTTTGCTTAGTAACACAGAGTATTACAACACAGGAATTACCTGCAAATCCTAACCTAAGGTTATCTGGAAACAAAGGGCTAGGAATCCTTCCAGTACGCACTATAGGTTGGGATGGAGGGAGGGTCGGTTGCTGACAAATGAAGATTACCTACTCAGATGGAACGTTATGGTGAGTACATAACTTCTTTATCTGAAGTAGTTAACTTCATTTGTCCATCAACCTGTAGGACAGTCCCCAGCTACACAAACCTTGGGAGGTCCTCATGGAAGGATATTCCGGAGCACTGCAGAGCCGAAGGATGCTCTCCCTCTGGAAATTATGTCCAACTTGTAATGGTTAATGAACGTATGAGATGAAGCCCAAGTGGCTGCTGAACAAATGTCATCCAAGGAAACTCTGGACAAAAAAGCAGCAGAGGTAGAAATTGATAGAGTAGAATGGGCGTGGACTCCTTCAGGTTCAGGTCGACCAGAACTTTGATATGCAAGCAGGATACATTGGGAAATCCATCTGGACAATGTAACTTTTGGTACTGGTTTTCCCAAAGAGGGTTTTGCAAAGGATACAAAGAGTTGGTCAGATTTCCTGTGACCAGCAGTCCTGTGCAGGTAAAATCTTAATTGCCTGTATACATCCAAGGAATGTAACTTACGTTCACCTTTGTTCTGGTAATTTGGAAAGAATACTGGTAAATTAATGGATTGGTTGATGTTGGGTTCTGACGCGACCTTGGACAAAAAGGAAGGATTGGTCCTGAGGAAAACTCTATCTTTATGAAAAACCAAGTAGGGCGGTTTGGCGCAAAGGGCTTGAAGTTCCGAAACCCTTCTGGCCGAAGTGATGGCAATAAGAAAAGCAGTCTTCCAAGATAAGAATTTTAGATCCACCGAGGCTGCAGGCTCAAATGGGGGAGCTGTCAGAGATTGGAGAACAAGAGTTAAATCCCATGGAGGAACTGGATCTTTAACAGGAGGTCTCAAGAGGAAAGTGCCTTTTAAAAAGGTCTTACATCATTTGGAAGAGGCCAGGAGGCCGAGATCACTTCCCACATGATAGCGGGAGATTGCAGCTAACTGGACTTTGACCGTAGAGGAGCTAGCACCCTGGTCGAATAAGGTTGATACGAATTCTAGCACTGCTGGTAACGGAGCTGTAAAGGGATCTAAGTTTCTGTGTTCCGCCCAAATTGAAAAACGTTTCCATTTGCTATTATAAACCTTTCTCGTGGAAGGCTTATGAGCGGCTACTAAAATAGCTTTGACAGAGGACGAGATACCGGGAGTCCTAGCTATCAGTGGAACTAGATCAACCAAGCTGTGAGCTTGAGGTTGTCCAGGTTCGGGGTTGTCAACCCTAGCGGGTGAGAGATCAGATCCGGAGTGGGATCTAGAACCCATGGGGGGTTCACTAGGTGAGACCACAGGCAAGGGAACCACACTTGACGAGGCCAGAATGGGGCTATGAGGATCACTCCGCTCCCCAACCGACGTGCTTTCTGCAATAACTTTAGCATTAGGGGAAGAGGTGGATAAGCATAAAGTAGACCGGATGGCCAAACATGCACCAGAGCGTCTCTGGGGAATTCCCCTGGTGGGGGAATTAGAGCGAAGTAGTCACGGCACTTTGCGTTCGAAGGAAACGCGAAGAGATTCGCAGCAAGGCTGACCCCATTTAAGGAAGATTTGCTTCGCCACTCTCGGGTTCAGAGACCACTCGTACGGTGAAAGGATGGTTCGACTCAACCTGTCTGCCAAGATGTTCGACCGGCCTGGAATGTGCATTGCTATGAGAAAGCGGTTGGTGGTGATCGCCCATTCCCAAACTCTCATGGCCTCTCGACAAAGGGTAGGATCTGGTTCTCCCTTGTTTGTTGATATACCAGACGACTGACATGTCTGCCTGAATTGCAATAGTCCCCAAGGGAAGAAGGGCTTAGAGTGCTTGCAACACAAGAAGTGCCGCTCTCATCTCTAGGACATTGATGTGCAACAAAGGACTCTGATTGGGTCCACGTGCCTTGGATGGTTCTGGCCATAGAGTGCCCCCCCCCCCACCCAAGGCGAGAAGCGTCTGTGGTCACTGTGGTTAGAGGAGGTGACAGAGAAGGGACGCCCTTTCTGCAGGTCTGGAGACTGGAGCCACCAGATTAGTGCTTTCTTGCAAACCCTGCTGAGTGGAATGGGTGAACTCAGTGGATGTTGCGGGATGGACCACTGAACCTGTAGGGTCCATTGTAGTACCCTCATGTTCAGGTGCGCTAAGGGTAGCAGGTTGATAGTTGCCGCCATGGAGCCTAGAGCCCTCAAGACCAATTCCACTGGAGGAGCCGGGTAGTTTAGAAGGGCTAGCACATGGAGCTTCAGGGTCCGAAGCCGGTCCGGAGTCGAAAAGACTTGCAAAAGGTTCCTGTTCAATCTGGCTCCAATGCAGTCTAAGACCTGGGTTGGTTGAAGAAAAGATTTTTTGATATGGATTGTGATTCCCAGTCAGGAGGCCAAATGGAGGAAATAATCTCTGTTGAGCACAGTAGATGCCTGGTGGGGGCGGACAGGAGCCAGTCGTCTAGATACGGAAAGACCTGTATTCCCTGAATTCTCAGGTGGGCCGCTACCACTGCTAATACTTTGGTGAACACCCTGGAGGCTGTGGTGAGACCAAAGGGAAGGACCCTGAACTGGTAGTGGCTGGCTCCTAGCCGGAAGCAGAGAAACCTTCTGGATCACCTGTCCATCAGAATGTGGTAGTATGCGTCCTTGAGGTCTATGTAGCACATCCAGTCGTTCTCCTGCAGGAGTGGGAGAATGGATTGAATGGTGACCATCCGGAACTTCTCTTTGGCCACTGACAGGTTTAGAAGGGATAGATCGAGGGATTGGTCTCAAGTCCCCCGTCTTTTTTGGCACCGAAAAGAAAGTACAGTTGTGTACACCTACCATAAATGTAGATGTTAGTGTATCTTCACTGTTGCAGTCATAACTGTAGGGTGCTCCTGCCGGCAGGCAGCCCGAGGTCGGCCAGAATCCCAAAGTCTGGGTCCGGCGTCGGCTGTACAAGCTAGTACCCTGACGTCAGTACGCTTTGGTACATAGCCCTCAGCCGACGCCATCTTCTCCAGCCTTTCTTGCCCTAGATGTCAGAAGTCCCCAACAAAACAAAAATGAATCCAACAAGGAAACACAAATACACCACAAAAAGGAAAAGGGAGAAAAAAGGGGATAGGAGGGAGGAAACCCGACTGCAACAGTGAAGACACTCGAACATCTACATTTATGGTAGGTGTACACAACTGTACTATGTTCTTCGTGTTTCACTGTTGCAGTCATAACTGTAGGGTGGAATCCCAAAGCAGTGTAAAAAGGGGAGGAGGCTTTAGATAGAAGAAGGGGAGGCAAGAATACCCTGCAAAACAGCAGAGGCAAAGCCTGCCCTGGTCTTAGAAAACAGAGGGAGATTGTAGTGCTTGGAAAAAGTATGCACAGAACTCCAGGTGGCAGCTTCCAAGATATCCTTGGTAGGGACTCCTCTGAGGAAAGCTGTAGAAGTGGCAGCTGCTCTAGTAGAATGACTTCTAATGGTACCTGGAAACTGTTTCCCATGATGAGTGTAACAAAATCTGATTCCATAAGCAATCCATTTGGAAATAGTTTGCTTAGAAATAGGTTTTCCAAGAGAACTGGAAGCAAAAAAAACAAACAATTGATTAGACTTTCTGAACTCTTTAGTCTTGTCCAGGTAAAATCGTAACTGTCTGTGGACATCTAATGAATGCAAAATCCTTTCCCCTTTATTTTGAGGATTTGGAAAGAAAGTAGGAAGGTGAATAGTCTGATTTAAAGCCATTTTCGAAATCACCTTAGGCATGAAAGTAGGATTGGTCCTCAAGGATACTCTGTCCTGATGGAAAATAAGGTATGGTTCCACAGCCATGAGAGCTTGCAACTCTGAGACCCTTCTGGCAGAGGTCAATGCTAATAAAAGAACAGTCTTCCAAGATAAAAACTTAATATCTGAAGATGCAGCAGGCTCAAAAGGAGGCAAAGTAAGTTTTTCTAAAACATAATTAGATCCCAGGCAGGGACAGGTGGGGTCCTGGGAGGCCGCAAATTTTTAGCCCCTCTCAAGAATTGCTTCACCAAAGGATGAGAAAAAAACAGGATCATCAGAACTGAAATGCGCAGAAATAGCAGAAGCATGAATCTTAATGGAAGAAAAGGAAAGTCCTTTAGATAAAAGTTCCGAAAGGTAAAGCAAAATAGAAGAGAGATCAGGAACCAGAGGATCCGAACCTCGGTCCTGCATCCAAATACAAAACCTCTTCCATTTAGAGGCATAGGATTTCCTAGTGCTAGGCCATCTAGCTTCCAGAAGAACATCCAAAACTTGTTTGGGAAGACTAGAGGAAATCAAATTCCTTTGAAGAGCCAAGCTGCCAGGCAAAGGGTCTTGAGATTAGGATGTAGTAACTGACCCTGATGCTGGGACAGAAGCGAAGGGTTCAGAGGGAGAATCCAAGGAGGCCCCAAGAACAGGTGCTTTAAAGTTGGATACCAAAACTGTCGAGGCCAATTTGGAGCAATCAGGATGAGGAACTTGGGCTTGTCCTGTTTTATCTTCAGTAATACCCGAGGTAGTAGAGGAAGAGGAGGGAAGGCATATCCTGAAAGACTTCTCCAGCTGAAGGACAGGGCATCCACTCTCCAAGCTGTTTTGTGGAAGGCCCTGGTGCAAAAGCGAGGCAGCTGATGATTGAGATGGGATGCAAACAGATCTATCTGGGGACATCCTCAAACTGCAGTAATCCTGTTGAATAAGTTGGTGTCTAGCATCCATTCGTGAGGATCTGAAATGTTTCTGCTCAGGCTGTCTGCTAAGAGATTCTGTTTCCCTGGAATGAATTGAGCCTGGAGATGTAGATTCAAATTTAGAGCTGTGTCCCATAAAGTCATAGCTAGTCTGCAAAGGGGGTATGAATGAGAACCCCCCTGCTTGTTGATGTACCACATGACCGTGGTGTTGTCTGTACGAATTAGCAGAGGCCCTGGTTGCAAAAGGTTCTTGAAGGCTAGAAGGGCATTTTGAACTGCCAACATTTCCTTCAGATTGATGTGCCAGTGAAGATGGTCCTTTGTCCAGGTTCCCTGCTGGCAGTTGTCTAGAAAGTGTGCTCCCCAAGCATAATCCGAGGCGTCCGTGGTTAGGATTTGAGTAGGTTGAGGAAGACGAAAAGGCTTTCCTTCGTTTAAAGTGCATACCCTGGACCATCAGAGGAACTCCCTCTGAAGGCAGGGGATCAGAGGAACCAGAATATCCAGATCGTGATAATGCTGTGACCATACGCTTTTCAGATACCATTGAAGCTTTCTCATGTGAAGCCTTGCGTTTGGAATCAACAGAATGCAGGAAGCCATGTAGCCCAGAGCCTGCAGGAATTTCCTTGCAGTGAGCTGAGATAGAGTTGCTAAGGTGCTGAAAGTAGAAGCCAGCTGAGTTTGTTTTCTGGAGTGAGGAAGGCCCTTTGTAAGGTTGTATTTAAGAGGGCTCCCAAGAATACCATTTGTTGAGAAGGGATCAAATGTGACTTTTTTGTGTTCACTGAGAATCCCAGTAGGAGGAGAAGGCGTTGAACAAAGTCCAGATGGTGAAGCAGAAGATCTTTGCTGTCTGCCTGAATAAGGCAGTCGTCCAAGTAGGGTAAATCTGGATCCCCTGAAGTCTGCAGTAAGCCACTACTGGTGCCAGGCACTTGGTAAAAACTCTGGGCAGTAGATAAACCAAAGGGCAGTACAGAGAATTGAAAGTGCCTCGAACCTGCCTTGAACCTGAGGAATTTCCTGCATTCTTGCCTGATGGGAATATGTAAATAGGCTTCCTTTAAGTCCAATGTCACCATCCAGGCGTCCTGAGAAAAGCATTGGAATTAGTTGCTGCAGAGTAAGCATCTTGAATTTTGGAATTTCCAAAAGGTGTTTAACACAGAAAGGTCCAGAATAGGTCTCCATGAGTTTTGTTTTCTGGGGACCAGAAACAGTCTTGAATAAAACCTTTTCCCATCTCCGAGAGTGGAACAGGCTCTATGGCTCTCATGGCCAGAAGAGCATCCACTTGAGTTAAGGCCTCTGACCATTGATGTTTTGGCAGATCTGGCCAACCGTGAGCCCTTGGCAAAGTGTGAAAGTGGAATTTGTAACCTTTTAAAATCACGTCCAATACCCATCTGTCCTGGGTAATATGAGTCCAATTTCTGTAAAAAAGAGACAGTTTTCCTCCGAGAGGGGCATCCAGGTGAAGGAGTCCTGTAGCCCAACCAAGAGAGTCATTGAGTTTGCTTTCTTTGAGATTGGGATCTGTCTTCTCCCCTTCTAGGTGAAGAAGCAGTCCATTGCCTAGATCTGCAAGAGGCCTGCCCTTGACCACGACCTCTGGAGCGCCTATATCTTCCCCTTTGAGGCCTGTCAGACGTGGGAAAGGACCAATTTTTAGAGGGCCAATTCCTGGAAAATCTAGGAGGCTGAACTTGCAAGAAATCTTTTACAGTCTGCATAGACTTTGCCTTTTCTTCCATCTTTTTAATAACTTCCTCAGCCTTGGATCCAAAGAGAACATCATGTTGAACAGGGGCATCTAATAACTTAGCCTTAACCTGTTCAGGTAAACTTTGTTCACGAAGCCAGGCATGTCTCCTGATAACAGTACCAGAGGCTGCAGCCCTACAAGAAGCATCCAAAGCATCAAAACCACAATGTAAACTATGCTTGTTCACTTGTTCAGTAGCATGCAGAACATCCTGTAGTTCCTTATCCTCTGCACAAGCAGGAAGGGAAGCAAGCTTTTGCTTTAAAACAGACAAAAGAAATTGCTGATACTTAAACATATGAAACTGGGAATTTAAAGCCCTTACAGACAGGGTAGCAGAAGTATACACCTTTTTTCCCCACCTGTCTAAAGCACGAGAATCCTTCTCAGAGGGAATAGGATTTTTAGAAGTAGCCACCTTAGCAGCCTTACAGCCCTGAGAAATAGTTTCAGGATCCATGAAGGGTTTTTAAATAAAAATAAATGAGAGTCAGGAACCCTATAAAATCTATCAGGCTTAGAAGGAGCAGGAGGCATGGAAAGGATTCAAATTAGCCTCAGAAAAAGCATCATCTACAATGTCCAAAACAGGAGGGATAGCTAAAGGCCTATGTTGAGGAAGAAGAAGAAATTCTCTAAGCCTCTTCTTGGAAGCAGAATACTCCTGTCCTTCCCAATGAAAATGTTCCCTCATCTCATGCAAGGTTTCCCCAAAAGAGAAATCCTCAGGCGGAGAGGCCGAGGGTAAAGAGTCCTCAGCATCCGAATCCTCATAAGGAGGAAAGGAATAGTCCTGATCTGAGGAAGAAACAGAAGATACAGAAGCCTGGTCAGAGGAATCCAGAGTAACATCCTGTCGAGGCCTTTTCTCAGGAGGGGGGTGAGAACCCCTAATCATTGTAAGCAAATCTTCAGCCATCTTTAATAACTGCTTTTGTGTCTTGGAGTGGATTCAGAAGCAGCTTGAGCAGGAACTTTAGACTTTACAGGAGTCTTTGTCTTTGCCTTTGAAATAGTTAAGTGAGTAGGCCTGAAAACACCCTCAGAAGCCGGTACCTGCACAGCGGTTCCGGACCCATCTGAAGGAGCGACATCCGAAGGTCCTGCAGCAGGTAAAATAGTTGGCCTTGATGGCTCCCCATGAGAGTCCGTATTGGCCATTGGTTCAGAAGTGGCGGACGACAGGGGCTGCAAAAGCGCCTCACTGACGACAGCCGAACCGGACGCTGGCTCCAGCTGCAACGAGTCCTGTTTGGACCTCGGAGGCCTGTCTTTGTCTTTGCGCTTCTTTTGAACTCCGGTAGTGTCCGACGACATTCTATAATTGAAGCGTCTGCCAAAATAATTTAAAGCCCAATCGTACCTGCGCTTGATAGTACGAGAGTTGAACCTGGCACAGAACCGACAACAAGAAACGTCGTGGTCAGGGCCTAAGCAAGGTAGACAGTAAGAGTGGAAATCTTTATGAGGTATTTGTTTCCCACACGCTATACAATTATTAACTTTTTCTGACATCGGAGGAACAAGAAAAAGATCCCCCAACGGGGTACTTAGCTTTGAGAAGAGAAGTAAGAACTTCAGACCGACAACAAAATAAGCTGTTCGAAAATCGCCAACCAACGACTTGCGAGCTGCTTTCCACCGCACGGCAAGAAAGACTGGAGAAGATGGCGTCGGCTGAGGGCTATGTACCAAAGCGTACTGACGTCAGGGTACTAGCTTGTACAGCCGACGCCAGACCCAGACTTTGGGATTCTGGCCGACCTCGGGCTGCCTGCCGGCAGGAGCACCCTACAGTTATGACTGCAACAGTGAAACACGAAGAACATCCTGGAGTAAAAGCCTGATCCGGACTGGGCTGGGGGACGTGCTGGATTGCTCTTTTTCTAGCAGCTGGAGAATTTCTGCGGCTGCTGCCTCCCTTTGATTGGGTGGGACATCAGGGAGGCTCTGGGGTTTGGGAGGAAGATTGAGAAAGGGAATCTTGTTAACCTCTGGATATGATCTGAAGCACCCAGCGATCTGTTGTAATGGACTCCCACATTGCTAGGTGCCTCGAGAAACGCCCCCGACTGCCTCCAGAGTGGAGCAGTCGGGTAAACCCCTACGTGGGCCAATCAGAAAAGGGTTCTCTCGACCTGGAATTCTTCGGTCCCCCTCTGCCTCTGGGCCGGCGTCCACCCTGTCCTCCTCTGCCTCTGAAGGACGAGGGATCCGGAGCAAAATGAAACTGTTGAGATTTCCGGAACCACATCTTCTTCTGTCCCTTTTGGTTCCTAGAGAAGGACTTCTGGGGAGCAGAGAAGCGGACTCAGACGGCAGACAACGTATTCCAGTCTTTCTCGCTCTGGACCAGTGTATCGCGTATGGTCTTGCCAAAGAGCGAAGAACCGTCAAACGGGGCATTAGCGAAGGATGCCTTGAAGGGTTTCGCAAAATCGCAATGGCGGAGTCAAGCATGCCATCGTAAGACAATGCCCACTCCGCTAGCTCTAGCGGCCCCTTCCGTGGCATGGGAGAGGAGCAGCATAGAGGTGCTGGAAATGGATTTGAGTGGCCATTCGGCTAGAGAATACCTTCTTATCCTTGGCCGACATGGACTCTGGGGGCGACCCGGCGTATTCTTTGATAAGATCCCGCTGGAGTCGTATCACGTGTGCCATATAATTCAGCAACCTTACCGAGAAGGTGGCTAAAGCGAACATCCGCTTCCCCAAACAGTCCATCGTCCGATACTCCTTGTCTGGAGGATGGACCGAGGAACTCTCCTGGGCCAGTTCCTTTTTAGAGGCGGCTGCCACCAACATGGCATCTACAGGAGCACCCTTGCTCCAACATGTCCTATCGGAAGGGGGGACTAAGAATTTTATCAGGCCTCTTGGGAATGGGCTCCACAGTGTCCAGCTCCTTCCATGCCCTGGTAGTAATCAGGTCTACCAGGGGGTCGGCGGGTGGGGACACCCAAGAGGTAGCTGGGCCTGCGTCAAACACCTCCAGAAACAGATTCATCAGAGGAAGGTTTTTGGGCAGACCCCCCCCCCTCTAATTCGAAGCATTTCCATGATGTCTCAGAAGGAGACGTCTTCGGGGGGTGACCTTGGGGGAACCTTCCCCTTCCTCTAAATCTGTGTCTGTTGTCAAGGACTCGGGTGAGTCCAAGTGCATCCTCTTGCACTTACGTTTGTGAGGAACCTCCTCGGGGGGGGGGGGCTGTCCGAAGAGGCCTCACCAACCACATCTTGTTCCTCCAAGGGAACTATCTGGGACGTAGGTGCAGGCTGTCCCTAGGGCCGGGTGATGGAAGGTAGGCCCGTCAGAGAGAGTGCATGGTGGAGCCGTAGCAGAAGCCTGGGGCCTCGAATCCCTCAATAGAACCCTCTCCACAACATTGAACGCCGAAGGGGAGCTGCTCTCCCTGGGATCCGAGAGCAGTCCCCTCGGATCCGATGTGTGGATAGGAGCCGGCGCCGAAGCAATCGGATCCGAAGGGCCAGTATGCTCCGACCAAGACAGAGCCGAAGACACACTGACACCTCCGGATCCGAAGCTCAGCTCCTCTCGGCTCAGAGAGCTCGGATCCGAAAAGGGACCTGACAAACTCGAGGGTGCCGTCGGTGCCAAAGTACGAGGTACTATCAGAGCCGACACTCCCCCGGTCCAACATTACCCGGCTCCGAATCCCTGAAGTGGGTCGGAGAAGGAGCAATCGGGGCGAAAAAGGGGGTCGAGCTCCCCCCGGGGGGGGGGGGTAGGAGCACTCCCATCTGCAGCTGGGCCTGGAGGAACCTACCCATCATCCAGTCCATGTCTGCATCAGACAAGCTTCTAGTCGACCTAGAAGAGGCCACAGAGGTGGGCCGTGAGTGCCGCCTCAATGACCTCGAAGGCGACCGGGTCTCCTCCTCCTCCGGAGAAAAACGGGGTGAATGGAGCCGGGAAGGAGAAGGCCTGGAGGCCTTGGGAGAAGCCGCTTGCTTGGCTGGCGGGGCCGAGGAGGAAGACTCGGCCCGCCGCTTGTGGTGCTTCTCCTTTCTACGCTCTCTTAGCTTCCCTCTCCTCCTAGCCTGCGGTGGGAGGGTGAGTCCCGGTCAGGGGAGCAGGGATGAGAGGTGGCACTGCCACGGCCATAGCAGGTACCACGGAGGAAGAGGAGGACGAAGTCGGATCCGGGGGCAACAGTCCCGCCAAAACCAACTTCGACCTCCTGTCCCTCAAAGCCGTGGGGTTGAAGGCTGCACAAATAGTGCAGCCTGAGGAGAGGTGGTCAACCCCAAGGCAAATAACACACCGAGTGTGGCCATCCGCTGGGGACAGCTTATGGCCACACTCGATGCATTTAGAAAAGAAGGCTTTAGGGGCCTCAGAAAAATAAACACTAGGCCCAACACAGACACGCCTTCACAAACATGGGGGATGACAAACTAACTAAATACAGTCAAGTTTAATTAAAAAAAGCGCTAATAGTAATAGACTAGGGTAACGCACACACATTTTTTAACAGTTAGAATGAAGAAAAGAAAGATTTTTCTCACAGAATATGCTCTACACCCACGCCTGGAAACTCGCTCAAAGCTGCTGACTGAACCATGGCAAATGAGATCTGAGGTCAGGAAGGGTTTACAGGGGATTATGGGTAAGGGGGAGGAGTTTGGAGCTCGGATCTTAGCTGTTTGAAGCTGCCGGCTCAGATCCGATATGGATCCGATACCCACAGGTTGATGGACAAATGAAGTTAACTACTTCAGATCAGAAATTTCAGAATCCTGATCAGAAGAATCATAAGCAAATTCAGTCCTAGGTCTCTTAAGGGGGGGGGGGGGGGGGTTGGCTTCCCCTGATTAAAGTAATAAGGTCTTCAGCCATTCTTATCATTTGTTTTTTAGGCATAGAGGCCTGACCATGCGGTTTGGGCATAGGTTTTCTAGGTATGGATCGAGTTTTAGGCCTTGAAGATGATGGCGTCTGTTTAATATGCAAGTCAGTAGGCCTGAACACACCCTCAGAAGCCGGTGCCAGCACAGCGGCCCCATACCCATCCAAGGTAGAGACATCCGCAGGTTCCACAGTTGAAGCATCTCGCGGCATACCGGACTCCAAATGGGTCTCAGTAGAGGCCTGCGAATCTGAAGTAGTGGGTATCAGGGGCTGCGAAAGCACCTTACTGAGTACCGGCAAACTGGCGACTAGCTTAGAAGTGTTGTTGGCAGCTTTGGACATAGGCAGCCTGTCTCTGTCTATCTTTGCGTTTTTTCAGAATGTTGGTAGTCTGGTGGCTTAACGAAGACATATCTGGATAATTGAACCAAGTTCCAAAATATTTAGAAGCGTAAATATACAGATGACGAAGAGTTTGTTGTTTAAATAAGTCACAAAACCGACAGCGAGGTACGTCATTGGTCAGGGCCTAGGCAAGGATTACAGTACGAATGAAAACCTTTATGAGGTATTTGCTTTCCACAAGAAATACAATTACTGACTTTTACTGACATCGGTTTAGAGCAAGAAAAAGTTTCCTCAACGGGGTACTTAACTTTAGTTGAAGACTTCAGTTCTGAAACTCGAAAACGAAAATTTCAGGAGTCGGCCGAAGTGCTTCTGCTTTGGGCACCGCACAGCAAGAAAGACTGATGTAATGGCGTTGGTTGCATTCTTTATACCCCTGACTACCTGACATCATGGAAGATGAGACAGCAACCGACGCAGAACCCAAGACTTTGCAGTAGCCCTCAGTCAGCCTGATTATCAAACAGATAACCCAAATGTGATGACTGCAACAGTGAAACACGAAGAACATCTGGTTGCTTTTCATTCTTGATGGCTGCTGAACTCTATCACACAGTCACAGCTGAAGCTCTAGCAGCACTGCGTCCATCCAAGAGAGACAACACCTCAATACAGCCATCATAAACCCTACAGCTGCCCAAAGGAAATACCCTCATGGAGATAAAAAGCTAGTATGCCAGTGAAAACCCTAAAAAGGCAAGTAGCAGTAAACCCTTCCCCTATGACAAGCAGGTTATAACAAAGCGCTCAAATCCATTCCCAGGTTTGCTGAGATTTCATTCCTGCACCTGTCTAACATTAGCAGGATAGCAAGTGCCACATCTAAACAACAAAAAAACTCAACCAGGTTAGTTTCCCCCAGTAAAGAATTATTATGGCCAGCAAACAAAATGGAGGCCAATGAACAGCCCCATACACCTTTAGCTTGACAGGAACTGACTACCCATATGAGATGGGCGTACCACAATATGGGTTTTGATTACAATTTAAACTAAAATGTCAAAATGTAAAGGGTTTTGATATCTCCACACCAAAGGCTTTGTGAATGTATAATAGTCATGTCTGATTTGTAAATTTCTGAAGCTATATTACCATGCAACAGCCATCCCTCTGATTCCTTGTCTTTACTTTTACATCTAGACCACTACCACCTTTCTACTTTAAAATTGCTTTTACCTTGCAAACATTACCATAATTTTTAAGTAAAACAATTTTTACTTAAATCTGCTTTATGGTAATAAACATAATAAGCATCATATGTGTGGCTGCTGTTTGCAGTCAGAAAATAAAAACATAACTTTTGGGTGGATTCCCAACTTGCACTTCTCAAATATGGAACGTGGAAGGGTACAGAATCCCATGCAGCAAAGCCAAACTCAAAACTAATGCAACTCTAAATTGTGTCCTAACTCACAATGCTTGGTAAACCTGTGGATAGTTGTCCGTGCTGCAGCTTCCAAACCACTTTGCCCAGAAAAGTTCCTAATATAACCTGTTGGAGTTGCTGCTGCCACCTAGTACAATGTGTTCTAGTTCCTTGAAAATTATCTGCTGACTATTCTACTTTCCTGAAAAGATGTGTCCTACCTGATACACTAAATAGGGTGTCAACACAGACATAGCATAGGATAAAGATGTTCTTAGTCTTTCTGACAGCTTGATAAAAACTGGATAACTGGACCAATTCAAAAATACTGCTGAAACAACTTATGTATAACATCACTTGCACAGAAACGCTTGTAAATTTAAAGGTTATGGCTTACCATAACTTGGCATCTGTGTTGTCTTGTCTTCATTCATCCTCAAGATAGGGTCTCTGATCTGACTCGGCCACATTCCACAGACTTGGATCAGACTCTCAAGCTCCTCACTCATAACGATAATGCCTTGATGCACTCAACTACCTCAGATTGAGTTTGCCAATTCCACACATCCAGCAGTCATAGATCAAAGATTGGCAGAAGAGGCTCAGAAATAACACAATAGTCCCTACATCATCCAGGTTCCTCAACAGAGGAGGAGGATGGTTGGGTGGGAAAGTGAGGATGAATGAAGGAAGACAACACAAATGTCAAGTTATGCACGATAAAACCTTTAAATGACTTATTTCAAGATATAAGGTTAAGAGAGGTTGGTAGGAACAAAGGATTAAACACCAGGGGAGAAGTTTGATATGTTTTGGGTATACTGTGATGTATCACAGCTCTCATGAGGGGTTAGTACAGGAACATAACACCACTTATTTTTTAGATAATCTTTAAGTGATGGCTTAAAGTGGTTAGTGGATGAGACTGAGAGAATGGAGTTAGGGAGTTCCATATACAAACTATACAGTTGGAAAATAAGATTCTCCTGCAGTGCGGTTGGCCTTGGAGACGGCGAGTAAGTTCTTGTTACAGCGAAGTGGTCTGCTGAAATGCATGGATTCTAGTTGGTTGTGTTACAATTTTGTGAGTTAGAAAGAGTTAGTTGTAAAGAATAATGTTGGGAAGCTCAAGCCAGTCTAGTATCCTTACAGCTGTACAATGACGTGTTCTATATGAGCAGTCAGATGCAAACTTAGCAATTTTATTACAACATGCTTCTAAGCTTAGATAAGTCAGTTTTCCTTAGATTAGTTAAAATTGGAGAGGCATATAGTAGAGTGGAGAGCAGATGGGTTTGTGCTAATGTAATTTTGGCCATTGTGGTCAGGAACCTTTTGTGCCTATATAGACTTCCAAGTTTATTATGGACTTTTTTATAGTTAGGGAGACATGCAAGTCAAATTTTAGGGTATTGTCTATTTCCACTCCAAGAAGCTTTGTATGGGTTGTCGGGGAGATCACAGTATTTTCTTTGGCTATTATGTTAAATGTTGGGCATGAGATAGAGGTCTTGTTAGGTTGGAAGAGTAATAATTTAGTTTTGTTTGGGTTCAGGATTAGATGGGTATTGTTTAACCATGTTTCAACAGAAGTGAAAGATTCCTATGTTTGAATGAAGAGTTGCTAGAGAAGTGGCAGCACAGATAAGTGTTGAATCATCTGCATACTGTATTATAGAACCATGTGGTGTAGCTGTATGTAGATTATTATTAAAGAGGGAGAAAAAGAGAGGGCCCAAGACAGATCCTTGGGGGACACCAATGGAAAAAGGAAGGTGAGAAGATAGGTCACCCTGCCATAGAACATAGAACAGATTGTTGATGGCCAGATAAATAGCTATGAAACCATGCTATGGCAGATGGTGAGAAGGATAGTTCAGTTAGTACATCTATTAGTTTGGAATGGGAGACCATATAAAAAGCTTTTGATAAGTCTAGAAAGATGGCAGATACAAAGTTATTATTCCTGTGATGGTTTACGGTATTAGTGAAGGATAAGAGATCTGTAGTGGTACTATGTGATAGGCGAAACCCATGCTGTTTGCGAGAAGGCTATTTGTTAGCAAGAATTTCATGACCTGGAGATAAATACACTCGAGTAGCTTAGAAAGAGGTGAAAGAATAGCAATTAGCTGATAGTTTGTCAGTTGTGCGGAAGGTCCCCCTTTATGAAGTGGGATTTCATTGGAAATTTTCCACAGTTTTCGAAAATTATCTATTTAGAACGATTGATACTGGGAAGGCTATAGATTCAGCTGCAATTTTGAGGTATTCATTGGGTAAGTTATCTATGGCAAGTGTAGTAGGTTATAGTTTCTGTTGTATTTTTTTTTTTTTTTTTTTACAGTGGCTGTAGGAACTCGGGAGAAAGAGAATGAGGCATTGCTAGTTGTAGACTTGGCCAGTTTGGTATCAGGAGTAGGACTTTGCTGTTTGGAAAGGGCAATTATAGATTCCGTAAAATGTTTGTTAAAAAAGGTAGCTATGCTATTGGAATTGTTGTGGATGTTTGGAGTTGGTATAGTAGATTTTCCTGGATGAAGGACTGAGTTTATAGCTGGCCAGAATGTTTGAGGTTTTTTTTGTGTGTGTTTTGAATGTTATGATAGAAAAAAGAAGTTATGTGTTACCATAATGTTCACTCTGTGTTGTTCATCTTCTTTCATTCATCACCGATGGGTTCAGTTCTGAGCCCTCAGAACCAAGTCAGCCCATTACCAAGCTCACGCCAGCCAAAAAACTCTTGAGCCAAGTCTCTACCCAGAATGCCCTTCTCCCTGTTACCTCAGATCAAGTTTGCTACAGAAAAAGAAGTAAAGCCGAGGCCACTTCTGAGCAAATACCCTAGGGGATCACTTAGACCCAAAGCATCCCCCAGGAGCCTTTGGAGGGGGAAGGAGGGTGGGAAGTGAAGAATGAAGAAGATGAACAATACCGATGGAACGTTATGGTAAGACATAACTTCTTTAACTGATGTTGTTAATCTTCTTTCCATTCATCACTGATGGGACAGAATCCGAAGCTACCCTGATGTCCATGGGTGGCCCTTATGGAAGAACATTCCTGAGCACTATTGAGCCGAAGGCAGCTCTCCCTCTGGAGACCAAGTCCAATTTGTAATGACTGATAAAGGTACGAGGCGTAGCCCAAGTAGCTGCTGCGCAGATGTCATCCATGGAAGCCCTGGAATGGAATGCTATAGATGTTGCCATAGATCTAGTGGAGTGAGCTTTAACTTTTGGCATAGGTTCATTATTGAGGGAATAGATGAAATGTATGCAGTCCCTTAGCCATCTTGATAATGTAACCTTGGAAACAGCCTCTCCCATTTTGGGCCTAAAAAAAAAAAAAAAAAGAGATGAAAAGCTGTTCAGATTTACGGATAGGTTTGGTCCTGTCTAGGTAAAATCTCAATTGTCTATGTACATCTAGGGAGTGAAAGCAATACTCTCCTCTATTGGCAAAATTCAGAAAAAATACTGGTAGATCAATGGTCTGGTTAATGGAGAATTCAGAAACAACTTTGGGAAGAAAGGATGGATCCGTCCGAAGTGATACTCTGTCTTTATGAAAGACCAGATATGGCCTCTTGATGCACAATGCCTGCAGCTCCGAGACTCTACTGCCAGAGGTAATGGCTACCAGGAACAAGGATTTGCAAGACAAAAACTTTAGGTCACACTTCGCAGCAGATTCAAAGGGTTTTTGAGTCAAAGACTGAAGGACTAGAGTGAGGTTCCATGGTTCCCCGGGCTGTCTGACAGGAGGCCTGATATGAGAGGTCCCCTTGAGGAAAGCCTTGCAAAAGTGTAGTGAGATAAGAGGGGTGCCATCTATACCATTGTGGAAACTGGAAATTGCCACTAGATGCACTCGTACCATAGGGGCAGAGGCTCCATTATCAAAAAACTTATCCAAGTATTGAACCACTGCAGTAACTGGAGCTGAATACGGGTCTAGCATGTTATCCTTGGACCAGATGGAGAACCTTTTCCATTTATCCTGATATAGTTTTCTAATGGATGGTTTGTGAGAGGCCAGAATGATGTCTCGAACAGGCGAGAAGAGATTAGCTTGCCTAACGACTAGTGGAAGTGGAGAAACCAGGCTGTCAGCTTGAGACTGGACAGATTTGGGTGACTTACCCCTTGGGGGCGAGTAATCAGATCTGGTAGAGGGTCTAGAATCCATGGCGGGTATACTAGTTGCAGCCGAAGGAAGGGGAACCAAACTTGTCGAGGCCAGAATGGGGCTATGAGGATCACCTTGCATCTCAACCGAAGAGCTTTCTTTAGAAATTGTGGGATAAGAGGGATGGGAGGATAAGAGTAAAGAAGTCCTGTGGGCCAATCGTGGATCAAAGCATCCCTCGGTGACTCCCCCTCTGGGGGAAGTAGGGTGAAATAGCTGCTGTACTTGGTATTAGATGGGGAAGTGAAAAGAGTGCAGCAAGGCTGGCCCCAGTGGCTGAAGATTACAGACACCACCTCAGGGTTGAGGGACCACTCGTGGGGCATGAGGATGCATCTGCTCAGTTTGTCCACAATCACACTGGAGCTCCCTGGGATATGCATTGCTATCAGAAAGCGGGTGGAAGCTATCACCCACTGCCAAATTCTCATGGATTTTTGACAAAGGGGGTAGGACTTGGTTCCTCCTTGTTTGTTGATAAACTAGACCACTGACATATTGTCTGACTGAATTGCAATTGTCCCGGAAGGGAGAGTCGATTGGAAGGCCTGCAATGCTAACAGCACAGCTCTCACAGTTGGTGGGCCTCTGAGGTGGACCACGTGCCTTGAACAGTCTTTCCCCGGAAATGGCCCCACCACTTGATCAGGGAAGCATCCGTGGTCACAATGGCTGTGAGCTGAGGAGGTTGGAATGGGCAACTCCAAAGTTCTACGTCTGGCCTCAACCACCAAAGCAAGTCCTATTTGCAGGAGTTGGTTATTCGAATCTGGTAATCGAGGGGGTGATAGTTTAAGAAACACTGACATAGAAGGAGCCATTGCAGAATCCTCATATGTAGCTTTGCTCGAGGCACTACTGGGATTAAAGCAGCCATAGAACCTAGGGCCTGAAGAACTTCCCTTGCAGAGACTGTTTGAGAGAGTATCACCCGGAGTTGAAGCCTCAGTCGATGGAGTCTGAACTGGGAGTGATACCAGACAGGACTGAGTATTGAACACCGCTCCAATTAACTCTATTTGTTGTGCAGGGATAAGGTTTGATGTCTCCCAATGTATCGTTATTCCCAACGATTTTGCCAGAGAGAGTGTAATGCAGTGCTGTTACCAGAAGATGCTCGGTGGGGGCAGTAAGAAGCCAGTCATCCAGATATGGAAACACCCAGAATTCTTTTAGTCTCAAGTGAGCTGTTACCACTGCCATGCATTTTGTGAACACTCTGGGGGCTGTAGAGAGACTGAACGGCAGGCACAGAATTGATAATGACTGGCTCCTAGCCGGAAGCGAAGCAGACTCTCGCAGCATTTGTCCATCTTGATGTGGTAATCCGCATCCTGGAAATCTATAGAGCACATCCGATTGTCTTCTATTAAAAAGGGAAGAATGGACTGAACCGTGACCATCCGGAATTTGGTTTGGGTGACAGACTTGTTTAAGCTGCAGAGATCCAAAATGGGTCTCCAGTCTCCTGTCTTTTTTTTTGGCACCAAACAGAATCTCGAGTAAAATCCGGATCCGCGCTGGTCTGGTGGGACTGGTTGGATGACTCTTTTTTGAGACCGCTTTATATTCTCTGAAGTTGCTTCTTCCCTTTGACTGGGTGGAACGTCAAGAAGTTTTCTTGGAAAATTTGGCTGACAAGAATGGTGTAACCTCTGGTGATAATGCTCTGCACCCAACGATTGGTGGTGATAGACTGCCAGGCAGCTTGGTGCAGAGAGAAACGACCCCCGACTGCTTCCAGAGGTAAGCTATCGGGCCGCTCCTCAAGAACGCTGATAAGGCTGTCCAGAAAGAGTACCTGGAGCCTTGGTTACGAGGACCCCCTCTGCCTCTATAGGCGTGTCTTCCGGAATTGTTACCCCCTCTGCCTCTGGGAGTATCATCACCACATGCGGCAAGAAAAGGACCCCGAGATTTCTTATGCCACATTTTTCCACTCCTCCAAATCCTGGAGAAGGTACGTTGAGGGTTGGAAAATCATAGGCCTACGGCAGACAGGGTTTTTTCAGCTTCCTCACACCTGGCTAGTGTGTCCTTCACTTTGGAGTTAGGGGATGAAGCTTTGATGGGAAGATTCAGAAAGGAAGACTTGAAAGGATCAGCGAGGTCACAAATGCGCATCCAGGCATGACTCCTCATAACAATGCCCGAAGCTGCTTCTCTAGCCGCCACTTCAGTCGCATGTGACAGCAACCTCATGGACGAGTTGGATATTGATTCCAGGGTTGCAAGCTGCAAGGCCACTTTTTCCCTGACCTCGTCAGACAACTGTCCTGCGAGCGTCCCAGAGAGTTCAGAGAGCAAGTCCCTCTAGAGCTTTGTAAAATGAGCCAAATAATTCAAGGACTGTATAGCAAAGGTCCCTGATGCAAAAACACACTTCCTAGGCCTGTCCACCACCCGGGGCTCCCTGTTGGGTGGGTGTACAGTGGGACTTTCCTCAGACAAGTCCTTTTTCATGCCCGCCACCACCACTATAGCATCAAATGGTGACCCTCTGGACCAATGCGGGTTCTCCTCGGGAGGGGAAAGAATTTTGTCTGGTCTGAGTGATCTCCTCTGTGGAATCATGATTCTTCCAGGCTCCATGCACGACGAGCTCGTTGGCAAGCAGGATCACCCAAGAGGTAGAAGGCTGGGTGCGAAAAGCCTGCAGAAACACGGACTCCTCAGACAAAAGGGTTGGAGGGCTTTCCAGTCACCTCTCTGCTTTAACATTTCCAGGATGTCTCTGAAGGAGACATCATCAGGAGGTGACCGTGGGAATCCTTCACCATCAACGTAATCCATGTCTTCAGTTAACAACTCCTTGGGAGAGTCCATGTGCTTCTTCTTGCACGTCTTCTTTCGAGGGGGCTCCTCAGTGGGGGTCTCTGAGGAGGACTCAGAAGAGTGGGTACCCTGAACAGGGATGTCCTGCGGCTTCTCTTGCCCATGTCATGAGGGGGTCTAGGACAGCTGTAGCTCAGGGGGGGAGAAAACTCGGGTTCCAACATCAAAGAAGTGCTGCCAGAAGCAAGAGCCCTCTCCATCGTGTGGAAGGCAGGCCCGCCCGAAGGATGGGAGCCCAGAACTGTGAAAGTCAACCTCGGGACTGGGGTCACACCCTGCTCTGACCAACCCACTCCCACGGATGGAGCCTCAAGCAGGATTGGTGCCGACGCGGCTATCGGTGTCGAGGATGGAACAGAGGAGAGAGGCAGTTCCCTACCACAGGGTGAAGTTCCCGTCCCCCAATCCCCCGAATGAGGAAAGAACGGTTCAGCAGGAACCGAAGACCAAAGGGAGAAACTCTGAGCCAGAGTGAGATGCACCATAGGTGCTGAAGTGATGGGTTCCAAGAAGGAAGTCGGAGCAGAAGGCTTCGGAACCAAGATGGTCAAAGGAGGAGTGCAAGATGGAGTCCATGGATAAGACAACCAAGTCCTGCAGGTGGATGGGTCTTAGAAAGTGAGGGAATTCCCCCTGGCTAACAGATGGCCTAACAAGATGCACCATGTTGTGTTCCAAAAGACTCCTGATAGATCTAGTGGATACTCTAGATGGAGAGTCAGGACATACGAGGAATGGGCTATACGCTTGGCCCAGAAATGGATCTACGGAAGGGGAGTATCGGGTCCATAGTGCAAGGTCTGCCAGCACAGAAGTCTCTAGTTTCGAGACCAGAAGTAAAGGGGTCAAATCCAGTGAGGTCGGTACACCGCTCAGTGTCTAAGTGGCAGTCGGAGCTGAAAAGTACAGTTGTGTACACCTACCATAAATGTAGATGTTCGAGTGTCTTCACTGTTGCAGTCATAACTGTAGGGTATTCCTGCCGGCAGGCAGTCCGAGGTCGGCCAGAATCCCAAAGTCTGGGTCCGGCGTCGGCTGTATAAGCTAGTATCCTGACGTCAGTACGCCTTGGTACATAGCCCTCAGCCGACGCCATCTTCTTCAGCCTTTCTTGCCCTAGATGTCAGAAGTCCCCAACAAATCAAAAATGAATCCAACAAGGAAACACAAATACACCACAAATAAGAGAAAAAGAGAGGATAGGAGGGAGGGAAACCCCGACTGCAACAGTGAAGACACTCGAACATCTACATTTATGATAGGTGTACACAACTGTACTATGTTCTTCGTGTTTCACTGTTGCAGTCATAACTGTAGGGTGGAATCCCAAAGCAGTGTAGAGGGGGAGGAGGCTCTAGATAGAAGAAGGGGAGGCGAGAATACCCTGCAAGACAGCAGAGGCAAAGCCTGCCCTAGACTTAGAAAACAAGGGGAGATTGTAGTGCTTGGAAAAAGTATGCACAGAACTCCAAGTGGCAGCTTCCAAGATATCCTTGGTAGGGACTCCTCTGAGGAAAGCTGTAGAAGTAGCAGCTGCTCTAGTAGAATGACTTCTAATGGTCCCTGGAAACTGTTTCCCATGATGAGTGTAACAAAATCTGATTCCATAAGCAATCCATTTGGAAATAGTTTGTTTAGAAATACGTTTTCCAAGAGAACTGGAGGCAAAGGAAACAAACAATTGGTTAGACTTTCTGAAATCTTTAGTCTTGTCCAAGTAAAATCGTAACTGTCTGTGCACATCCAATGAATGCAGAATCCTTTCCCCTTTATTTTGAGGATTTGGAAAGAAAGTAGGAAGGTGAATTGTCTGATTTAAAGCCACCTTCGAAATCACCTTAGGCATGAAAGTAGGATTGGTCCTCAAGGATACTCTGTCCTGATGGAAAATAAGGTATGGTTCCACAGCCATGAGAGCTTGCAACTCTGAGACCCTTCTGGCAGAGGTCAATGCTAACTAAAGAACAGTCTTCCAGGATAGAAACTTAATATCTGAAGATGCAGCAGGCTCAAAAGGAGGCAAAGTAAGTTTTTCTAAAACATAATTAAGATCCCAGGCAGGGACAGGAGGGGTCCTTGGAGGCCGCAAATTTTTAGCCCCTCTCAAGAACTGCTTCACCAAAGGATGTGAAAAAACAGGAGGATCAGAACTGTAATGCGCAGAGATAGCAGAAGCATGTATCTTAATGGAAGAAAAGGAAAGTCCTTTAGATAAAAGTTCTGAAAGGTAAAGCAAAATAGAGGAGAGATCAGGAACCTGAGGATCAGAGCCTCGGTCCTGCATCCAAATAGAAAACCTCTTCCATTTAGAGGCATAAGATTTCCTAGTGCTAGGCAGTCTAGCTTCCAAAAGAACATCCAAAACTTGTTTGGGAAGACTAGAGGAAATCAAATTCCTTTGAAGAGCCAAGCTGCTAGGCAAAGGGTCTTGAGATTGGAATGTAGTAACTGACCCTGATGCTGGGACAGAAGCGAAGGGTTCAGTGGGAGAATCCAAGGAGGCCCCAAGAACAGGAGCTTTAAGGTTGGATACCAAAACTGTCGAGGCCAATTTGGAGCAATCAAGATGAGGAACTTGGGCTTGTCCTGTTTTATCTTCAGTAGTACCCGAGGCAGTAGAGGAAGAGGAGGGAAGGCAAATGCTGAAAGGTTTCTCCAGCTGAAGGACAGGGCATCCACTCTCCATGCTGTTTTGTGGAAGGACCTGGTGCAAAAGCGAGGCAGCTGATGATTGAGATGGGATGCAAACAGATCTATCTGGGGACATCCCCAAACTGCAGTAATCCTGTTGAACAAGTTGGTGTCTAGCATCCATTCGAAAATCACCAACCAACGTTTTGCGAGCTGCTTTCCACCGCACGGCAAGAAAGACTGAAGAAGATGGCGTCGGCTGAGGGCTATGTACCAAGGCGTACTGACGTCAGGATACTAGCTTATACAGCCGACGCCGGACCCAGACTTTGGGATTCTGGCCGACCTCGGGCTGCCTGCCGGCAGGAACACCCTACAGTTATGACTGCAACAGTGAAACACGAAGAACATCGGTCGGTTCCAAAATGGAAACTAATGGTGTAGTCGAAGGTGTGCCCTGAGCTGAAGTGGCCACTAGTGCCGAAGTCTAAATATTCATAGTAAGGTCTATGATCAGTGCCGGAGGCAAGACCGGTGCTGTAACAGGTGCCGGTATCGAAGGTTTTGAGATGGTCGGAGCTGAAGAAAATGAAGCCGAAGAGGCAGATTTATGCTCGGAAGGTAACTTTGGGACCTTTGATTTCCCAGGCTTGCTCTGATCACCCGATGGTGAAGAAGAAACAGAGTGAGATGTTTTTTTGTCCTTAGAAGGAGAGGTTGAGACCTCCATTGCAGAAATGGCCTCTGAGAAGGGAGACTTGAGTAACCCTTTCAGACTGAGTTTATTTTGTGCTTATTAAGAGTGCGTTGATTGAAACTACAAATGTCACATGAAGGCTGCACCGAGAGGTGGGGCACTCCCAAACCGTATACACAGTCATCATGAGAATCACGGTTAGGTAACTTGCCCTTACAAGAAGTACAATGCTTAAAACCTGAAGTACCCCTTCTTATCAGACATCTTGATAGAAGAAAACACCCCAAGTCAACTGTATAATCCAACAATAATGAAGTCAACGCCATTAAAAAAAAGTCACAAACATAATACACTGGTATGTAGAGAAAAGCAGGGAAACACCTGAATAAAAGTCAATGGTAAAAGGTCAAACAGGAGAGACAATACCAACTATGGTATTGAAGAAATACCACAAGGGTAAGAGAGGAAAGGCCGTACCAACAATGGTACTTGAATGTTTACCAACAGTAACAACGGGTAGAGAGGAAAAAACAAGGTTAGATAGAAGACACTAGAAATACTAATCACTTAATAAAATATGAAGATATCCAAAATTTTTCACACAAGTATCAAAAACGTTTCACTTCGCTGAGAGCTCGGCTGAAACGCAGGCTTTATGGCTACGTGGCAAACGAGATCTAAGATAACAGGGAGAAGGCCATTCTGGGTAGAGACTTAGCTCCAGAGTTTTTTGGCTGGTGTGAGCTTGGTAATAGGCCAACTCAGTTCTGAGGGCTCAGAACCGAACCCATCACTGATGAATGGAAAGAAGATTAACATCATCAGATTTTATTCTGTTTTTTTGCCTTATTTCTACGTTCTTGATTTGTTTAGAAACTACTGTGTTAGTCTTACACCATAGTTCCCAGGCTTTATATCTCTAGTTTTCAGAAGGGGCCCTAGTGTCTCTGTTTAGCCAGAGGGCATAGTTTGATTTTACTCTGATGGTTCTAACAGGAGCATGTACATTTAATATATCTAAGAAAGATTTATTAAAGTGGTTCACTTCATCATCTAGGTCAAGGTACTTGAGTGGAGTCCAACTGCACCTTTGTAGGTCAGCTAGGAAGTTATCAAGATTAAAGTTATGTTTTTTTTCTGAGTGGTTTAAACTTAGTAGGTTTTGGTTGGAATATGTGTTGTCGTATAAGAAATATGGGTAGGTGGTCATGGCAACCTCACTGGAATGAGTGAGAGGAGTTATTTAATAATACCTAATCCAAGGTGGATTTTTTATACTAGCTTTATCTATTCGGGTAGTTTATGTGACGGATGGGGTGATCTGTTTCACATGCATGTCTAAATTAAAATCACCCAGTATGAACGTCTCCTGACTAAGGGTACTAGTTGCCCAGTGCAATAGAAATTCTATAACTGGGACATATTTCCAGGTGGGATATAGCAGCCAATTATATTAAGTGCTTTTCTTGAATTTATGGTTAGAGTGGTATAGATGATTTCTGCATTGTCCAGTTGTGGGCTTTTGCATTCAAGGAAAGTTAAAGTGAGATTGTCTTTAAAGAGGACAGCAACTCCACCTCCTCTTTTGAGTCTTTTGGCCACCCTGCACAGAGGCTAAGTACGGGTTCCTCCTTGCTTGGTGATGTACCAGACAACTGACATGTTGTCAGCACGTACAACAATAGTTCCCAAGGGAAGAATGCCTTGAAAGGCTTGCAATGTTAGTAGGGCTGCTTTTATTTCTAGGACACTGATATGCAACCTGGTCTCGGAAGATGACCACGTGCCTTGGACCATCTTCCCATTTTAAAGCCCATTCACCCAAACTGGGAAGTGTCTGTAGTCACAGTGGCTATGAGGGGGGCTATTCAAAAATGGTCTGCCTAGATCCACCAACTGTGACGCCTGCAAATGGGAGTCAATCTTATGGAAAAGGACAAGGCTAAGACTGAATGAACCACTGAGTGGCTAGTGTCCACTGTAGAACTGCATGAAAACCTGGCTAGGGGAACTAACAGAATCTCTGCAGACATGGACCCAAAGACCTGCAGACTCAAATCAAGCCATGGGGGGTTGTCGGCCTTACAACTGCTGAACCTGATTCCTCAGAGTGGCTACTCAGTTTGAAGGAAGAGAAGCTATCTGATCCCTCGTGCTGAGCTGCATACTTATGAATTCTAGGGTTTTGAACTGGAGTAAGGTTGGATTTGTTCATGTTTACAGTGATACCCAGGGAGTGCAATAACTGGAGTAAGTAGTCCCTGGCTTGAATTAGCAGATGCCTCATGAGGGTGGTCAGGAGTCAATTGTCTAAACATGGAAACATTTGCAATCCCCTGAGCTTCAAGTGAGAAGCTACCACTGCTATGCATTTGGTGAACACCCTGGGGCTGTGGTGAACCCAAAGAGCAGTGCTCTGAATTGGCAGTGACTGGCTCCCAGCTGAAGTGCACGTATCTCCTGGACTGCCTATTTTGATATGATAGTACATGTCCTTGAGATTTATCGAGCACATTCAGTCATCAGTGTCCAACAGCGGCAGAATGGACCGAACTGTAACCATTTGGAACCTCTACTTCTTTACATACTCATTTAACTTGCTCAGATCCAGGATAGGTCTTGGGTCTCCTGTCCTTTTCAGCACCAAAAAGAAGTAGGAGTAGGTTCCGAATCCTTTGTATTCGGCTGGGACCTCCTGGATGACTTTTTTGCAACAGCAGTTGGATTTCCAGTGCTGCCTGTTCCTGTGGACTAGGTGGCACACCGGGAATGCTTTTGGAGTTTGGGGGATAGCAGGGAAAGAGGAATATCAACCTCCGGATATTATGCTTAGCACCCAATGGCTTTGAGTCTATTGGGTCCAGGCTTTGGGGTGCAAAGCTAGTCATCCCCCAACTGCCTCCAGAAACAGTCAGGGCAGCACATCAGGAGGGCTGGTAGCGCTTATCGGGACAGAGTTCCCGAAAGGCCTGGTTCTGCAGACCCCCCCCCCCTCTGCCTCTAGGACAGCATCTACCATCAGACCCTCCCTCTCTGCCTCTAGAGGAGGGTTCTCCATGTGGGTCCTGGAAAGGCCCCTGGGACTTGCAGAACCACATTTTCTTGGCCCTGAGCTGGTTCCTGCAGAAGGACCTCTGATTCCAACAGCAGAAAGAGTCTTCCAGTCCTTCTTGCTGCAGGTAAGTGCATCTCTGACCAACAGCCCAAAACTAAAGGAGCCATCATAAGAGGCACTGACAACCAACGCCTTAAAGGGCTCTGCAAAATCACACAGCCTCAGCCAGGAATGTCTCCTTAGGGAGAGTCCTGAGCCGGCTACTCATGAGGTGCCCTCCATGGTATGAGAGATTAACCTCATCAATGAGTTGGCGATAGACGAAAGAGTGGTCACCTTGGGAGAAACTTTCTTAAATTCCTTCGCAGGCATGGACTCAGAGAGAAACTGACAATTCTTTGATCAGGTCCCTCTGCAGCAAAGTGAAATGAGCTAGATAGTTTAATGGCCACAGTGCAAAGGTTGCCAAGGAATAAACGTACTTCCCAAATCTGTCCAGCACTCCAGACTCCTTGCTAGACAGAGGGACACTGGCAGTTTCTTCCGCCAGCTCTTTCTTGGTGGCTGCTACCATAATAGCATCGACTACGGGGCCCTTACTCCAGTGTTTTCTGTCTGCAGGGGGCACTAGAAACTGATCGGGCTACTTCAGTATGGGCTTAATGATGTCTGGTTTCTTCCATTCTGGACGAGACACTAAATCCACCAGGACATCTGCCGGGGGGGGGGGTACCCTGGACATAGATGGACTCATCCTGAATGCCTCCAAGAGAACAGACTCCTCAGATGAAAGATTGGGCAGACCACCCACCTCTCTGCATCACGCTCGCCAATATGTCCCTGAAGGAGATATCTTCAGGTGAGGATTGGGGGGATCCATTCCCCTCATCGAAGTCAGTATCCACGGTTAAAGACTCCAAGGGGGAGTCTACGTGCCTCCTTTTACACTTCTTCCGAGGGACTTCCTCAGCTGGGTATTCTGGGGAAAAGTTGGAAGAAGGGGATCCTTCCTTAGGGAAATCTTGGAGGCTGCCAGGGACAAGAAGACTCATGGCAGGATGAGAGAGAGCCAGGCCTGGATCCGACGGGGCTACATGGGCAGATTGGAGGAACTGTGCTGTCAGATCTCCAGCTAGAGAGAAAACCCTCTCCACTATCTGGAAAGCTGAAGGACCAGGAGAAGCCCTTTCCGCTTCACCTGGAGCCAAAACTACCAAGGAAAAACAGGCAGGACTTAACTATGGATCTAGGGCATCTAGAAGGGATCGGACCTGAGCTGTCAAGTGCCAAAGTGCCTAAGAGAAGGGATGGCTCCAAAAACAAAAAAACAAAAACAGAGCTGACCCCAGTCCCCCGGACCCGGAACCGATACCACTGCTCAGAGACTCGCTCTGCTCTGAAAAGGTCAGAACGGGGCTCGTCAAGGGTATCCTCGGCGTCGAAGAAGGGAGCTTCCTCTGTGCCAAATCTGACATGCACAGTACTCCCAAATCCCATAACTCGAAGCTGAACTAAGGATTGGATAAGGGGTCTTGATGAGGTGACCTGGGTAGCTCACCGATCAGACAAGGAAAGGAACAGCGACCACGCCCAGCTAGATCTGGCCATTAAGAAACCTCATCATCATCCTGTCCATGTCCGCCTTGGACTAGCTTCTTGAAGACCTGGAAGAAGCAGATGATGGGGGCCTGGAGTGCTTACACTTGCAGGATAGAGGCAGGGACTTCACTGAGGTCCTCGGATCCAAGGGAATAGGATCCAAAGTGGGAGCCGACAAAGGCATAAGAAAATGCTCTCCCCTGGATCCATAGAGGCTGTAGGATCTGATCAGGGAGGTAACTTCTGTGGATCCAGAGTCAAATCCATTGATCTCTTGGGCTTCTTTTTATTAAGAGAGTCGCTTGGGGAGGTAGGGAGGGACCTCTTTTTAGACTCCTTAGGAGCAGCAGAAGCAGAGGAAGAAACCAGAGAAAACCCCCAGAGCAGAGGAGGGTAGAAGGCCCCTGAAAATAAGTTTAGAAGTCTGTCTGCAAGTGCCCTAGGATTGAACGCAGCACAGATGGAATATACTGCTTTCAAGTGATCGGCACCCAGGTAGCATACTCACTCCTTGTGGGCATCCTGACTAGGGATTTTATGCCTACAAGAAGTGCAGCATTTAAAGCCAGTAACTGGTTTGTCCGCCATAACGGACTAAAAGCACGCCAAAAAAAAAAAAAAAAAATCAAGGACAGAGAAATACAAATGTTTAAAAAAAAACAAATTCTATTTTCTACAAGATAGCAAACCTAACTGTAAACACAAGCTAACTATTTAAAGAATTTACGAAGAAAAGTTAAATTAACCTAGTCTACCTTTTTTTTTCTTTTGAAAGATGGGCACACACACACACACACACACACACACACACACACACACACACACACACACACACACACACTACTCGAGAGAGAGTGAAGAAGTAAAACAGAACCACCGGCTTACAGTTTTGAATCAAAGGCTATCATAAAATAGTTACCCCATGCCTGAGAGATGAAGTCCTCATCTGACTCGCTGGAGCAGCAAATGAGATATGAGGTAGTTGGGTGGATGCAAGGCATTATGGGTATGAGGGAGGAGCTTGAGAGTCAGATCCAAGTCCGTGGAATGTGCTGAGCCGGATCTGAGGGTCGGCTCCGAGACCCTATCATGAGGAGGAATGAAGGGTACAACATCAGATCTGAATTTATTTTTTCCAGAGGTAACAGACAATTGAGAGATTGTTTTCTGTGAGATGTTAAAAATCTACTTGTTCAAATAGGTTCATAGGCTATTAATAGGCTAATGACCACTAGGGCCCTTACAAGCCTAGCTATGCACCACAAAACCATTTGGGCCCCAAGTATCATATAAAGGGTGTCATGATAGTAGGCAGGTAGCTAAGGATTTGTAGGGTGGTGTTAGTTAAGATAATACTTTTCTTACTGATGGCCTCTGTCCGTACGGGAAATGAGGGACAAACCTGGGGTAAATTTATGATTTCCCATCCAACTGTCAAGGTTTCATCTGAACAGGGTCAGGGATGAACTCTATTTTACAAGGATGGGTAGCCTATAACATAGTGCAGGGATCCTTTGATAGCCTATAACAAAGTGCAGGGATCCTTTGATAGCCTATAACAAAGTGCAGGGATCCTTTGGGACACAATATCTGTCTCTCCAGCACATTCTGTTATGACAAGTTGAGATTCCTGGATCTAGTGTTTCTAATGTTGCTTGTTTTGAGTATGTACAACAGATCCATCAAGGCTGGGTTTGAGGAAGCGGTATAAGTCAGACAATGATTCCCCTCGGAGCAGCCTGTAATAGACTGAATACAGAGACACAGTCTTCAGGCAATCAGTGTAGGGTAGGCTATTTGTGCCCTGGATTCTCCTGGATTGAGAAGCATTTGTGGACATTCTAAGTCTTGCAAGTGCATGGTTAGATGCATGCCAAAGACGGCACAGTATTCAATGATCGGTCTGATAAGGGCAGAGTACAGTGGTACTATAACTTCCTTCGACCTGGATGTCATACCCTTACCTATAAGTTGGGCAACATAAAATGATTTGCTTATTTTAGCTACATGTTGTCAAAGGACAGACTGCTGTCGACATATGTTCCCAGATTCCCTACTACTGGGTACACTCTTAGGGACATTTTATTGTTGGGAGTAATTAACATGGGCTGACAGCTTCCCAAAGGGCATTATAATGCATTTTTTGGCACAGTGTTTTAGGCCATGGTTTTGGCACCAGTCAAAATCATGGTACCAGTCATTTGCCTATGTTAAAAACACTTGCAAGATGTCTGTGTCTTGTAGGAACCTATAACAGCTCCCAATTTAAAGTAATCTGTGAACTTGATGACCCACAGGTCTTTAACAGCCTTGACAACGGAGAGGTAGAAGCCAAAATGGACCAAGCCCAGCACGAGCACTGGGATACTCCAATGGTGATTGTTCTCTTGCTGGAAGTGGTCTAACCTATCCTGACTTCTTGGGTCCTGTCTGTGAGCCAGTCAGCAATCTACTGAGTTATGCAAAGGTTTACACCTAGCTCAGAGAGCTGGTCAACAACACCTGAGTGGAGTGTTGTATCAAATGACTTAGCCAGGTCAAGATACACAGCATTTACTGTTTTACCATTGTCTTGGTAACCCTTTCAAAGAAGTCTACAATGTTAAGTTGGCATGACCTTCCCTTAAAACCAAACTGGCAACACCAGACCCATCCCAATGTCCTTGTTTATCATTTCCATGATAGCTTGTTCCATGACTTTGCATATTAGGCTTGTTAAGATTGATGGGTCTGCAGTTCTCTGGGTCAGTTGATCGTCTCCCCTTGTGGAAGGGGATGACTGCTGCGGTCCTCCATTCACTTAGAATGTAGCCTGTTTCAAAGTTGTAGTTGAAGAGTGCCTCAAGTGGTCCTGATAGGTCATGTTTTAGACTGTTAAGGATACAACTGAGGATGTTGTTGACCCAAGGATGCAGTATTCTTGGCTTCAGTGAGTGCTGCCAACACCTGGTCCCTACTTAAAGCTGCGGGAAGTATATTGGAGGGGATTTCACCTGGTGGAGATAAAGGTGTGTGTGTGTGTGTGTGTGGGGGGGGGGGGGGTGAAGTCCGAACTGAATGCATCAGCCAGTAGATTTGCTATGTCATCCTGATCAGTGTAGGTGGCATCCCTCACCGCCAGTTTAAGGTTGCAGACATAGCTGATGGAAGGCCTTCTGATTGTCCTTAGCTTGCAAGGCTATCTTGACCTCACAAGTTTGCTTTGTTGGACATAATTAGACCTCTCACAGATATAGCTTGCAAGGCTATCTTGACCTCACAGTTTGCTTTGTTGGACTTAAAGCTCTCACAGATATAGAGGAGACTGGTAGGTTAACAGCTTAAGGGCCCTTTCAAGCCTGGCCAATATAACCCTATTTTACTTACTATATTTCCCTTAAAGACAAGAGGATGGCATGGATTTGTGCCTGTGCATTTAGAATCTTACAAAATGCCCCTGTCCATAATGGACATAGGCACTACCCCAGGTGTGAATTTTGTGATGCCCCATCCACTGATCCAAACTGCATTTGAAGAGGGCCAGGAAAAGGCTCTGCTTAACGTGAATAGTAAGCCTATTCCAAAGAAGGGGCAATCTCAGAGAGACGTAGCTCTCTCTCCAGCAAATTTTGTTTGAGTTGCTAAGTTTAGATCCTAGATTGGGCAAGTTTAAGATCACTAGATTGGGAGACCCTTGTGCCGTTTGGTTTGTGGATGTGTAGTAACTTCATCAGGGCTGGTTTTGAGAGTGCCTTGCAGGTCAGGCATAGGTTATCCCTTAACAGTCGGCAGTATAGGGCTTTTAGTCTATCTGCCTAGTGCATGTTGTTTATACCCTGTGCTTACTTTGTGAGGAACCTCTGATGAGGTCGCTCCAGCTGCTTTAAGTGCATAGTCAAGTACCAGCCAAATGGTGCACTGCACTCTATTATTGGTCTAATGAGGGCAGAGTACAACAGGACTACAATTTCCTTGGATCTGAATGCCATACCTCTACTTATAAGTTATGCCATATAGAAGGGCTTCCTCACCACTGTGGACACATGGCAGTCAAAGTTCAGGCTACTTTCTGTGTACCTAGATCTCTCACCTCTGAATCTACTTCTAGGGGTGTGCTACTGATACTGTAAGTTGCAGGGTTATCCGACTTCCCAAAGGGTATGAGGATGCATTTTATTTGCATTTAGCATGAGGCAATGGTTCTGGCACTAATGATTTGTCTGATTTAGACCCTGCTGAAGGATATCTAAATCCGTGAGGGTATTCAATGATTGTCCCCAGCTTTCAGTAGCTGGCAAACTTTGCCGTCCATGGACTTCCATATTAGCCTTGACTTCAAAGAGGTATATTCTGAACAGGAGTGGTTCCTAGGACAAAGTCCTGTGGCACACCACTAGTAAGTTTCCTCTTACCAGATACGGATTCACCAACTTTAACCACATGTTCTGTCCGTCAGCCAACTGGCTATCCATCTGGTGATTAAGAGATTTATGCCCAATTTTATGAGTTTTGTTTGTAGTACCCGAGTGGGTAATTGTGTCAAATGCCTTGGCAAGGTCAAGGTAGGTATGTATGTACTTTTTTTTTTTTTTTTTTAACAACATCCATGGTCTTCGTGACATTCAAAAAAATCCACCAGACTCAGCAGGCATGACCTACACTTGGCAAAGCCAAATCTGGTTGGGTCCAGTGTTTGGAGGTTTCCTATGTCATTATCAGGATCATGATTATTATACGCATGGCCATAGAAAGAAGACTAGTCAAAAAATTGTGGGTCTATAATTTCCTGGGTCAGTAGATGGTCCCCCTTTATGCAGAGGGACGACTGTTGCTGTTCTCCACTCTATCAGGACAGAGCCAGTCTGGAGACTGTTGTTAAAAAGATCCCAATGGGCCTGATAAGTGTCAATTTAAGCTATTTAATAGGCAACCTGGTATATCGTCAGACTACACTGAAGCTGTGTATTTAGATTTACAGAGCACAGTGCCAACCTGTTCTTTGGTGATAACTAGCAGTGGAGGGGTGGAGGGCATTGCTAGGGGAAGAACTGGGAGGCAAGCAAAAACTGAGGGTAATGCTACTCAATGCTAGAAGTCAATCTCAAAATGCACTCACTCGAGGCACTCCTTAAAATGGAGAACATAGATATCTGTGCAGTGACTGAGACCTGGTTCAAGGCTCCAGAGAGCACCCCTGCACTACCAGGCTATAACTTATACCACACTTTTCGGCCATGCAACCTGGACTGAAACACCAAAGGCGGAGGTGTGTCCATATTAATTAAGGATATCCACACCTCCAGGCTACTTGCTCAGCATAATGCATCCAAGGTTATCCAAGTGCAACTAACTCTGGGCAAAACTGCAATCCAAATTGTAGCTTGCTACAGATCCCCCACCATGCCCCAAGATACCCACTCCTCTTTTCTTGATGTACTGGAAAATATTAGGGTTCAACCAAACACCCTAATAATGGGCGACTTCAACGACCCCACCATTAACTGGGAAAACTACTTGTGTACCAACTTCTTAGCTCAACGCTTTCTGGAATTCATAAACTCCAAAGCCCTGGATCAATTTATCCACACCCCCACTAGGGGCAACAATATCCTAGACCTAGTCATTGCCAACATGAGTGACTGGTGTTCTACACCTGAAGTCAAATCATTGTTGGTCCGATCCAACCATAAGCTAATCACCCTTGATATCCACATCCCGCCCCCACCTCCCATTAAGGAAACCATGGTAAAAAATTTCTCCAAAGCCAACAGCCTCAGTAAGAAGCGGAGATCCTTTATAAGATCCTCCAAAGCTAGCTACGAAAACAAAATCGCCACTAATTCTAAGGACAACCACAAAGCATTCTATAGCTATGTCAAGAATCTCGATGGCAACACCCAGATCTGCTCTGAGTTACAGCACAATGGCACGAAAATTACAGAACCAACTGATATTGCCAACATCCTGGCAGATAGGTTCAGTGCTAACTTTACACCCCCTCCCCACACCCTAAATGGCCCATATCTATACAGGAAGAATGCAGAGTCCCTGTGATCACTACACAGGTAAGACCTGCACTCTCTAAAGCCAAAAACACAGCATCCATGGCACCGGACAACATCCCAGGCTGCGTCCCCACTTAAGCACCATGTTCAATAATAGCCTCGCATCAGGCTTTGTGCCCACTGAATGGCGCACAGCAACAATTATCCCACTCCACAAAGGGCGAGCCATATTTAAACCAGAAAATATTTTCAAGAAAGGTGAAGAGCGTGAATTGAACTGTGAACCAGACCAAGTAAATTACTGCTACCCAAATAAAACTGAGGAGTAGATGCATGCTTGGTTTTCAGTTTCTTTTAGACAGGAAAAATGAGGCTAACCATTCTACTAATGACAATAGCAGGTTCCCCAAAGATGAGCACAGCATTCTGACAAGAGAGAAAAAAAAGTTACCTGTTCCCTCTCCCAGAACAGACAAGAGTGTCTTTTCCCTTGCTTGCTACGGGGCCAACAGCCACAGAGGGCGTGGCTAGCCCCCAGCCAATAGTGAACATAGGTGCTACACCAGAGGGATACGAGGTAAAAGATGAGTGGTCTGAGGTACAACAAATGGCCAAAGCAGAGTCACCCACCTGTGGCTGAAGCAAATGCTTACCAACTGTGATGGCAAAGGCTATTTGCTTAATTTTTTTCTTTTTGTGACTAGAAGAAAAAAACAGCCATGGGACAAATAGCCTGTTCAATGTTCAAGCCGAAAATGGTGCCTCTTTCCTGGGGAAGACGAGTAGTAATTGCAGATAAACACTACCAGTCCACAAACATTACTTTTTTGATAGAAAAACACAGTAAAAAGCACTTTAAAACACTTTCACTTTTGTGGGGGGTTGGCATAAATACAATTTCTCCACAGAAAAAAGGTTTTCAATTACTTACACTATTTTTAAACTGACATTTAAAATTTTGTTAGTCTTGAGACTGACCGTGAAAATACAACACTCCTAGCTTTTGAATAACTTTCATGAAGAGGGAAGTAATAGATCAACAAAATTAAAAAATGGAATGTTTTCCCCCAACGAGAACTGATCTGCCCAGCAAAGGAAAGCACAACCTCACAGTCGACCCTATAAAGCCTCAGAAGAGTGTACTCTTCAGCAACAGTAAAGCTCTGAAGGGCTTTGCATGCAAACTTGTCTTTTAGTCAGCTGAGTTCGAGCTGCCTGACAGCTTGGGTGCACAGAAGATGCCCTGAAGCTTTGGAAGCTGGCCAGCTGTTATATCCTTGGCAGGATGCAGCATTGATCAATATGATGAACATCTGAAATTTTCACAAAATAAATGAAAAGGAAGTTTTTACTCAGCACACAATGAGCACAAAAGGTAACTACTGCAGATCTTTTGCTAACTGCTTTCATGTGTTCCAGTCTGTGAGCATTGGCTGACAGCTGATTAGATAATCCCCACAGCGTTAATGGAAAAATTTCTTCCAGCACTGAATGGCAGCCAACCACCATTCTGACAGCAAGAGGTATTCTTCTGATCCTAGCTAAAACCATCAACAAAAATACTACAATTTACCTAGTATGGAGCACAATATTATTTCATGAAGTCATGAAATGACTGAATAGCAAGCCTTCTTCCTACATGAATTCTGAATCTTGGACAAAGTGCACAAATGCCAATGGCACAAACAACTCGACTGTTCAACTAATGACTTATTTCAAGAGGCTTGTCTCTCATTAGTTCAGTGTTGTGTTCAGCTGAATTAATCACAGAGAAGAAATCAGATCACTCATTAATCAAAGCAGAGCAGCTGCTGCAACCAAAGTACCTAGTCACCCATTCACAGGCTACATTGGGAGCACCTTGCGAGGGCCACACATATCACATGATTGCAGGCTACATTTAACCAGCAAGCTGGTGGGTTGAGAACACCGACCTAGAATTTTGCAAAATTATTATACGCTAATGGAACCGTATAGGTTTCCTTCTGGAAAGTTCTGCATTTTACATTAAAACAACTGACTAGGACACATTTTCAATATAAACAATATGTACTACAAGTTATAAAAAGCACTTAGAATTTCCATCCAAAATGAGCTTTTGCTGGGCACACCAGTGCCTGAATTTTATTAATACCCTCGATGCTACTTAAAGACAGTACATCCACAAAACACTAACTTTAAAATTAGAGAACACTAACACAGCAGGGAACATACTAGTATTTTCTAGTAACAGTCAAACAAGCAAAGATCAAGTTCTGATTACAACATGAGCTGGAACTAGTGGCTTGAATGCTACAATGGATGGGCAGAGGAGGATAGGAGTGAGTGGCTTACACCCATCTCATGCTTCAGGGTGGGGTGAAATGGTGGTCCAAGCTGGCCAAAACTGCTCCCATGCAAGTAGAGGTTTGCAAGGCTGCAGTGGCCACAGAAATGGGGGATGTGGTCTCAGAAATCCACATTATCACAGAAGCCAGTGATGGCAGCCCTCGCAGGAATGGATGTGTGGGAATATGCGCACTCCAGGCAAGATCACATAACACCTTCCACAGTGACACAGGATGTCAGGTTAGACACCTCACCACAAAAAACCCAATAGCTGTCTGACGGCCTCTGAGGAATGAAGGGCTGATGAGAGCCAAGTAATGGAAGAAATAATATACACACATAAAAAAAGTACTACCTGGCCAGGAACAACTGCCCTGGAGAAAAGTTTGTTCAGCTGAACCAGTTCATTTGGTGTTGTATCAAACTTGAGAGAAATGCTGTTCAGAGAGTCTTTTGGCTCAACCTATAAAGAAGAACAGTCTCAATTACACAATCGGTTTAAAACTGCATCTTTTATACAAGCTGCTTCATAACCAGTTTATATATTGAATGCATATATAACCAACTGTTTTGAGGTTGGCATATTTTCAACTGAATCAGTTACACTTCGTTCAAGGCACACTGGAAATTTTTTACCATGTCTTATCTAGTATCACATCAGTGTATCCTGTTATGCAATTATATAAAACAATCAACTACATACTAAATGAAAAAAGGAATGATTCCTTTCGAATCATCTGTAATGACATATGCATAGGTGATCCAACTGTAACCCACACCAGTAAGTAACCCAGAAAAAAATAAGTAGCACAGAACTGATGCAGATAGGATGTCACTTGGTAATGAAATTTTACTACAATTATTTTTTTTAGCCACCTCTACATAAAAATTTCTTCCTAGATATGGCATTGGACAAGTTCGTGACCTGCTTTTATATGTCATTTAACAATTCAAGGCAAGTGTGGTGATGATGCGAATGTCACAGAGCACACCTTTACCCTCTACGTTTACTCACAAAGAGGACATGACAGTTATTTTGGGGGTTTTGTGGCCACATAGGTCAATGGTTATAAAAAAAACTGCGGTATTTACATCCACATGCAGGTCAGTTTCTGTTTTTCTTCAGTTCATGTAGCATGCCTGACTGAAGTATTGGAGTAGATAACTCCACTGCTGATCACCTGCGACCAAGTGCAATGTTTATGGAGACCTACAATGGAATGTGACGCACATAATTTGACAGAATGCTTCACTCGTAAACTTTTTCATTGCAATGGCATGATAAAGCTAAACAGGCATCTGCAGAAGTATTTGATAGGTACACCCACACAAAGTCTGTCTGATTCATGCAGTGGCTATAGAAAGGGGTACCATATTGGTCCTTCAATACATCCACTTAGGGATCCTCCTGACCACTAGTATTGGTTCTCTGAAAGATTATTTAAGAAAACGAATTAGGAGAGAGAGAGAAGCTGTTAACGAGCTGCATCTATGTACAAAAAGCAAACATTGCATCCAGTTATATATCTACTTGTATAAACTCTATCAGAAATGAACAAAGCAGCACAATGTAGTAAGATGGGTAAAATGTAGGAAAAGCAAAACAAAAATGATACATTTTTTCTTAATTAGAAAGACTGGTTTCAATGTGGGTTACGGAGATATGATTATCAAAAGCTATGCAGTACCACAAACCTGAAAAATTACATTCTGCCCCAAGTTTAGATCATTGTGATATGATAAATCCAACCACAGCTCTCGACCCGCTATTTCAATAATTTAGAACAGCAGCTTTCATTATGTGGAATGACTGGGCAAAATGTGGAACACTTACAATGCCAACTAGGAATTTCAAACCATGGTTAAACTGTGCAACGTTATGCTTACAGAAACTTATTTTGATCAATAAATGTGACTCACTATTATGCACCATTTCAAAAAATTCTTAAGGAAGGTGCGAGACAAATTTCAGTGTGAACATTGTGCAGCATGGACATTTTAAGACTCAAAATGAACATTTTTTAAACATCTTTATTAAACATTTTTAAAAAATAACAGGCACAAATACAGTAACAAATACTAACAATTCCGTTACTTTCCTACAATATACATTTCAACATTTTTATTCACTCCAACACTGAATGAATTGCTCAGTTTCTGCCTTCCCTTAGATTTCACTCCTCCTCCTCCTGAACATTATTCTGCATGTATTGCTCCCACATATTCCATTTCCATGTAATTTGCTTATTCTCTTATCTATAGAGCCCATTGGAGACATATATCCATCTCTATTTACAAATGGTATAGTAAAACGAGTTGGTTATAATTTCTGGAAAACTGTTCACATCTTCTCAGGAGCAGTAGAGGAGATCTACACTAAAAATCTGCTGCTAAAATTTAAAGCATTTGTCCCATAGAAATTAAGAATGTGTGATAGATTTTACAGTTCATGTTCTTGTAACAGACCAAAAATGCAGATGCGTTTTTACTGTAATTAATCTGCCACTATCTAATATGTTAAGATTTTTCACAGTTACAGTGTACAATATGTTCTAGGATTTTATAATAAAATGTGAATACCTTAAAAATCTTGTGCTTCACTCAACATAGTGCAGTAATTCAGTAATTAAAAAAAATACTACAAACAGGATCCAGGAAGTTTTATGTTGTTACAGGAACTAACTTCTGTAGCTATGAAAAATAGAGAAAATATAACTCACAAACAGCAAAATTGCTTATACTAAGCATAAGCCTGCAAGAAAACACTTTATTCAAAACTGGGTAGTTCAAAAACTGATGCTCACCACCAAACAACCTGGGAATAATTCCACTTTTTTTTTTAAACACAGCACTGCACCGTGGTTCAACTTTAACAGCGATAAACATTTTGTCAAACTAAGCATAGACCAGGGGCTTAAATACAAATTGATACAACTCTAATTGACACATTCTAAATGATTTTTAATGAAGATAGCAAGCCCAGAAATTACAAATAGATGAACAGTCCAAACTTTTAAATAACATCTGCCAGACCTTTTTTTAGAGAAAGCACTTGTCATTTACATTCCTAAACGAAGTCAAGGGACACACTGCAGAAGATTATGGCACACTATGGTACATTGACACGAAAGGTATATACTTAAACCACAATCACATATCTATAAGTATTTCTTAGGTTCATACTAGGCTATCTGCCCAAGGGCATTTATAAGCTTAGCCCAAAGTTTTGTGGCTTTCACCACCCCTTAAGTTTGAAAGGTACTGTGCCCATTAGTTTACCGTGCCTCTGTCCAGCAGTGACACTGAGGTGATCCCCGGGGTAAACCTGCGATCTCCCATCCATTGGTCAAGATTTCTCTTGAACAGGGCCAGCGAGGTGCTCTGCCTCACATGTACCGGGATTTTGTTCCACAGCATAGGGGGTCTCTGGATGATTAATCTGTCCCTCCAGCACGTCCTATTTATAACTGTGTTAAGGTTTAAGTCTCTTCCTCTTGTATTTCTTGTGGATTTAGATTTTTTGAGGTGGAGCATGTCCATCAATTCTGGGTTTGACATGGCCTTGTACGTTAGGCACAGGTCACCTCTGAGCAGACGGTATGTGTCTGAATAGAGCTGGAGTTCCTTCAGTCGGGCAGCATAAGACATATTTTTGAGACCCTTTATCCTTTTGGTGAGGAACTTTTGGGGCCTTTCCAATTGCTGCAGGTGTCGGGTAAGATACATTCCGAATGGGGCATTGTACTCAATCATTGGTCTGATGAGTAGAGGGGAACAATGACCTCCCTTGATCTAGATGTGAATCCCTTCATGATCAGGTGGGCAATGTAGAAGGTTTTCCTAACTACCTTGGCAACGTGGGTGTCAAATGAAAGGTTTCTGTCAACCTGGGTCCCCAGATCCCTGATAACCTCTTCTGTGCTTAGTGGATTGCCACCTATATGGTAGCTAGGGGTAACCTTGTTTTTCCCGAAGGGTATGACTATGCATTTTTTGGCGTTTAACGTTAGGCCATGGCTCTGGCACCAGTTATCCGTTTCTATGAGACCCTTCTGGAGGATATCTGTGTCTGATGTGTTTTCAACTATGGCACCCAGTTTGCAGTCATCTGCAAACTTAGTCAGCCATAATCCTCTTGTGTTTGCCTGTACTTCTGAGTAGATGCCGGACAAGAGCAGGCCTAGGACTGAGCCTTGTGGGACACCACATGTGACCGGCTTGGAGTCTGACATGGCGCCAGCCACTCTGACCTTGTGGGTTCTGTCACTTAGCCAGTTTGCAACCCATCTTGTGACATATGGGTTTACATTTAAGTTGGTGAGTTTTTCTATGATACCCAAGTGGGGTATTGTGTCGAAAGCTTTTGCAAGGTCAAGGTAGGCTGTGTGGACTGCCTTGCCCTCATCAATGGCCTTGGTGACTGTTTCAAAAAAATCAACCAAGTTTAAAAGGCATGATCTGCCCTTGACAAAGCCAAACTGGGTTGGATCCAATGTCTGTAAGTCCCCTATGTCTTTATTTATGAGTTCCATTATGATCCTCTCCATAGCATTGCAGACTAGGCTTGTCAAGCTGATGGGGCGGTAATTACCAGGGTCAGTGGAGGCACCGCCTTTGTGAAGTGGGACCACAGTTGCCGCACGCCACTCCTTGGGTACGTATCCTGAGGTGAGGCTAAGATTAAACAGCTGCCCTAACGGCGGGTTTAATTCCTCATTGAGTTCGTGGAGCACACAACCGGGGACACCATCTGGTCCCATAGATGCTGTGTTTTTTGCCTTGGAGAGAGCGGTTTTCACCTGAGCGTTTGAGATGTGCGGGAGGCTACAATCCGCTGGGATAGATGTCACTCCTTTTGGGGAGGGGGGGGGGGGGAATTTGCACTGAACCTGTCAGCCAGTATGTTGGCAATGTCTGTTGGTTCAGTGATTTTTACATCATTTTGAACTAATTCTGAGCATATCTGGGAGTTTCCTCCCAGGTTTCTAACATAGCTAAAAAAGGCCTTATGATTGTCTTTTGAGTCCTTAGCGACTTTTCTTTCAAAATTTGCCTTGGATGATTTTATGAGCGATCGTAGTACTTATAGTGATCAAGGGTGTCTTCCCTTTTAAGGATTTTGCTCTATCTTGTAGTAGCTTTCTCCATTTATTGTAGAGCTTGTTAATGGCTGGGGTCCACCAGACTGGGCGCTTGCCTTTGGTGCAAAGAGTCTTTGTTTTGTTTGGGATTGCCTGATCCATGCAGTCCTGGAGGTGCTGATAGAAGGCATTTGTAAGTGATTCAGCTGTTTGGGTAATGGTTTCCGCTGGCTCGGGGGCCTTGAAGGAAACCACACCAGTCTTAAGAAGTGTGAAGTTGGCTTTTGAGAAGTTCTTCACTGTGGTCTTTTTTATCTGGGGTGGGGGCGGGAAGTGGACTTCCAGTGAGATTAGTTTATGATCTGATCTCACCAATGAGGGGTACACCTCTGGTGCTGAACATTGTGTCCCCATGTTCGTGATGATGAGATCTAGTATGTTTTCTCCTCTTGTGGGGATGGTGACTAGTTGTTCCATGGCATTTGAGTTTATGAACTCTAGGAACCTTTGGGCTAGAGTGTTTGGGCTTGAGTAATGATCCCAGTCTATATTCGGGTAGTTGAAATCACCTAATATGACGGTGTTTGGAGATACATTTATCCCCTCGAGTGTTTTCAGGAAAGCTGTGTGATGTTCCTGAGTTTGAGAGGGTGGCCTGTAACATGCTATAAATTGCAGAGCAGTCTTTCCTACGGTTACTTGCACCTGGATGGTCTCCGATGCTTCGTACGTTGCCACCAACCTGGAGGTGTGGGTATCCTTGATGAATATGGATACCCCCCCCTCCTTTCTTGGTGTGGTCCAGATTTTGGGGCCGGAACGCATGATATGAGGTAAAACCTGAGAGTGCCGGGGTGCTCTCAGGAGCCTTGAACCAGGTTTCAGTCACAGCACAGACATCAATGTTCTCCATACTGAGAAGGGCTTTGAGTGCGTCCATCTTGAGGTTTAGACTTCTGGCATTGAGCAGCATTACCCTTAGTTTATTTTCTTTTTTGTGTTCTAGGGTGGTAGGTTTAGAATTTGAGCCTTGCCTAAAAAAGGCACTATGGGGGTGGCAAGAGCCTTTGCCAATATCCGGAAGCCCAGGGGTGACAGGTGCAAGCTGTCCCTTGCGAAGCAGCGTGGCTTGTCCAGCATGTCATCCCAGGCAGACAGACATTGGATCCCCTTTGAATGACACCAGAGATTAAGCCAATTATTAAAGCTGATCATCTTGTCTCTGTATTGTGGCATCATTCTTGGTGAAGGTAGGATACTGCTCAGGGTCAGGGTCATACCTGCCTGGGCTACATAATCAGAGAGCTCCTCTATGTCTCTTTTCATGTAGTCCAGGGAGGTACGTCTCAGGTCATTAACACCAGCATGGACAATGACTGAGTCATACTTGTACTTGCTGTTGAGTGACCTGAGTGCTTGCATTATGTGGCGGATTCTAGCGCCCGACAGGCAGCTTACTGTGACCTTCTCCTTACTCAATCTGGTGAGTGGGATGTCAGTGTGTCTGACTATGGAGTCACCTATGACAAGTGTGTCTGGCATTGTGTTTGGCCTTAAGGGCTGTGACTGTTTGGCACACTGACTTTGTGATCTATGTGTTGCATGTGTTGTGTCATGAGCTGGCAGTTGTTTGGGTGTCTGCTTTGGTGGCCTCTGCTGTTTTGGTAGATTTTTGATCAGAGCCTCAGAGTATGTCTTTGTGCGTTTATGTGTATGATTTGAAGTTGTGATAGTACTATGTGAGACTGGGTTTGTGGTGTGTGTGGTTTCCTTCTCCCCCTGTCTGGTCTTGCCAGTCTTATGTTGAGAGAGCTCGGCCTCCAGTTTGGCTATATAGTTGCATCTCTCGCATGTATTTGTGTTTTGTGGGAGAAGGAGAGGGTTGTCTGTGTACATGAGGCAATTGTAACATTGCCTCAATATTCCCAGATTCACCAGCTGGGCAGGAGAGGACGCTAGCAACTGACCCCTCGACATGCTAGAAGGAGAGGACAAAGAACTTTCTGTTAATTGAGTTTGAAAAGACTTCGAGGGATGTGGGTGATTGATAGAGGGGTTTTAGGCTGGTGGGGTACTATGTATAATAAAGAAGTGCTATATCAGAGTAGAAAGTACTTTAGGAGCAAGTGCAAGCTTCCCTGCTAGACAATAGTCTCCTTAGGAATCAAGTATAGCTGGATCTTTCAGATAGAGAATAGGCTGTTTTTGGTTAGAAGTAGAGTTCAAGAAGAGCTGTTCTAAGGGAAAAAATGAAGAGTTGACTTTAGGTAGCCTGAATAGTTTAACCCCAATTAACCGCCGCTGCTCTTGTGTGCTCCTGTGGCAACTCCGCGCTAAATCTATCTTCCAAGAACACCAAGACTAATGAATGAAAACTTTAAAAACTTTACGAGTCACCTGGCAGATAAAATTTTCCCATGTTGCAAAGTACCCTTCCCCATTCGATAACAAAACACAATGCTCTCTCCAGCTCATCCATATTGATTGTCTGAAGGATAATTAAGAAAAAGAATTGGGACATGGTTATAAAGTGTTTACATCTATACTAGCTAAAAGCATGGAAAATGTATTGCCAAAATTTATAGATATGAATCACTGTGGTTTTGTGGAGAATGTGGAGAAGAGGCAAGCATTTGGCAACATTAACAGAACAATGACGATCCAGAAGGAAGCAGAATGTAAGAAAATACTGATGTTATTGGTCGGTCTTGATGCAGAGAAAGTATTCAACAGAGTAACCCGGGATTTTATGAGTAGGGCAATGGCAGCCTTTGCATTCCCTGATGCAATAAGGTTAATTTGGAGGATATATGAGGGCTCAGAGGCAATAATTACAACAGGAGGGTTCCTCTAAGTGGTGTATGAACAGAGGAACCAGGCAAGGGTGTCCTCTTTTCCCTTTGTTATTTGCTTCATATTTAGAGGTACTGGCAAAGAAAACAAGGGACTCAAATTCAGGGATGTAATTGGTATGGTAATTAAGAAAAGTTGACTATTTACAAATGATGTTATTTTCTACCTGATGAATCCAGAAAATGACATCTCAGTACTGTGGAACACTTTAAGACGGTTTCAAGTCTTTTCAGGATATAAAATTAATGAAGGTAAAACTACAGCCATAAATTACGTACACATACATGAATTGGTTCAGCAATACCCACAATTATAGGAATGCACTAATATGAAGTATTTAGGAGTATGGAATAAAAAGGCTTCTGTTATAACAGCTAAGGGTATGTGGGAAGAAATTAATCAAAAGATGATACAAAAACTAAGACACTGGAAGCTCTGGTTTATGGATATGGATAGCAAGACAGAAGCTGTGAAACTGATTGCAGTCTCTTTAATTGTATATACAGGTCAGGCATATTTTATCAAAGAGAGGAGAAGTTGTGGACAATAATGAGTTGAAGGAATTTATCTGGGAGGGGAATAGGGCAAGGGTTAAGTAGTATAAGTTGATCCTTCCAATAAAACAAGGTGGGTTAGGAATACCTGACTTGAAGGAATATTTTAGAGCTTCACAATTAAGGCTCAGATGTGCAACACAAGCAGAAAGTCATAATTCAAAATGGAAAAGGATGATGAAGCAGCAGGAGGGAGTTCAAGGAATAATGAGAATGGGATTTTGGATGCAGATCCTTAAGGAGAACAGCAGCAGTCATACACAATATTATATTCATAAAGTAGCAGAAACTAAGCCAAGACAAGAATGGAGAAAGGAGATTTTGCCAACAGGATTGACTACAAGTACATGAACAGAGAATAGGCAAGAAAGGGCTGGAATTTACTGGAGAAAACTGGCAAAGAAACCAAGGTATCAGGAGCAAATAACTAGAGAGGAAAGGAAATAAAATAGTATGACGCCAAGAAGACATCTGGAAAGCATGCTAGAGACTGCCTTCCCTACCAAGGATTGATATCAGAGTATATAGGCAAACAGAAAGAGATAGACAAGGTCTTTCACTTAAGATTGCCCTGAGTTTTTAGTTGAATCTAGAACAAAATTTGCTGTTAACAGGATAATTAGTAGGGCATACAAGTACTGCACGATAACTATAAGAATTGATCAGAGGAGGTTAGAGAAGACTGGTTAAGTTACAAGGGCAAAATCAGAAAACATATGCAAGGCTCATAAGTATGCAATAAAGTCTAGAAGGTTTAGGATTTTTGCTTGGATGTGTCTGCGTAAGTATTTGTATACCCAATTTTTCCTTTTCCTCTGGTAGATGGCAATGGAGGCATGATGGGGAATAAAGTAGTTAACTGGGAACATATGTTTTGGAGTGTAAGGAATTGGCAGATTTAAAAAATTCCCTACAGATTACTCTGCCAGAAATACTGGGTGAGCAAATGGGTGTAACTAAGGAAATTATTCTTTGTGGCTGAGACAGAATCTGAATTGTCTGGACATAGTAAGACATTGTTAAAGATAATGTGCAAACCAACCTTTGGTTTTTGTGCAACAAAACTGTTGCATGCAGCATTAAGTATGTGAACACTTTTTATACAAAGAACAAAGGTTGTGCCACACCCATGCATTAACAACACTTTTTAAAAACTGCCTCCGAATGTGTTGTCCATTTTTATCCTTCCTCAACTGTTGGGTTCGGATTCAACTCTGTCGCTTTTATCAGCTTGTGGAACACAAACTCTTGAGCTCCTCCCTTTTCCATAATGCCCTGGTCCCCTAACATTCCTCAGATATTGTTTGTTGAACCCCTTAAGGTTGTACACTTAAGAAAAAAAGAAACTGCAACATCTGGAGGTAAAATAAAGGAACTTTGGTTCCTACAACATCTGTGGATCCTTCCAAAAGTCAATAAGGAGGGGGTTGGAGGGAGGAAAGTTGAGGAAGAATGAAAATGGATGACACAGATGGAATATTATGGCGAGTACATACATTTTTTTATCTGATGTTGTCATTTTCATTCATTCCTCAACTGCTGGAACAGAGTCTCCACCTATCTATATCCTGGGAGGACTCTAAGGAAGAATATTTCTGAGTACTGTTGAGCCAAAGACTGCTCTTCCACTAGAGACCAGATCCAAATTGTAATGAGCAATAAAGGTATGAGGATTAGCCCAAGTAGCAGCTGTGCAAATATTATCCAATGTTGTCCTTCATCTCACCTTCCTTCTTGCTGGATGGGCTCAGAGCCGATCCTCTGCTCCAACTCGGCCACTTTCTATATCTCAAGGCTATCCCTTACCCCAGAATGCCCAGCGTCAGCTATCCAGATCTTGTTTGCCACTTTAGCTGCGAGGTTGCATCAGTACTGGCTCAGGCTTAGTATAACTTTTTTCTCTGTTTAACGTAAAATAATTTAATTGAAAAGTTAGTATTTTATTCTCTGTTTATAGTAGTTTGTAAGTTTATTTAGTCGTAAACCCCTTATCCTTGTCCTTTGTTGTGTTTTTGTGCTGTGATGGCCATCGCTCCTTAGTCGCTAGGTCTTCTGTTGTTCCCTGAATTCGTTTAAGTTGGAGAGTTCTTCCCTTTCCCCTCCTTTAAGGACAGCCGTTTAAGTTAAAGGCTCTCCTTTAAGGTTTTTATCAATATCATTTTTTTTTTATTCAATGGACTGGACAACTTAACATTAACTGTTCTGATTTCCTCAAAATTTTGGTTCTATGTAGATGGAACAGAAATTATCTGGGAACATCTAAAAGGCACAACATATATTCTCCATTAACATTGGATTCTGACACCACTTTAGGAAGAAAAGAAGGATTGGTTCACAATGACACCCTATTCCTTATGAAAAATAAAATAAGTGCACTTAAAAGACAGGGCCTGTAGTTCTGAAACTTTCCTAGCTGAGGTAATGGCCACTAAAAATACAGTTTTACTGGTTAAAAATTTTAGTTCACACTTAGTTGGTGGTTCAAAAAGAGAATGTGTCAAGGACTGTAAAACAATGTTTAAATCCCGCGCAAAACTGGGGACTTTTAAAGGGGGCCTAAGAAGAAAAGTCCCCCTTAGAAAGATTTTACAAAGTTTGAAGGAAGTTAGAGGAGTTATTTACTCATACATGAAAACTGGAAATGACAGCTAATGTGCAGTTGTGTACACTTACCATAAATGCAGATGTTAGAATGTTATTCACTGTTGCAGTCATCACATTTGGGTTATCCCTGCCACAGTAGCCCTCAGCCGGCCCGAATATCAGAGGCTTAGTATTTCTGCGTCAGTTGCTATCGCTTCAGGACTGACGTCAGGTTGTCAGTAGTATAAAGTAATGCAGCCGACGCCATTACATTGTTTTTTCTTGCCCTGTCAGGAGCCTCCAAGTAGGAGCCTGGTTCTGCTGGAAGAACCCCACCAGTAGAAAGTAAATACCAGTATGTCCCTTGTAAGGAAAGGGAAGAAAAAAGGGGGATGGAGGGAGGGAAACCAGGACTGAAACAGTGAATACACTCGAACATCTACATTTATGGTAAGTGTACACAACTGTACTATGTTCTTGTTTCACTGTTGCAGTCATCACATTTGGGTTGATTCCGAAAGCAGAGGAATTGGGTGGAGGCAGTCAACGAAACTGGGGGCTGGCTAGGATGCCCTGCAAGACTAAAGAGGCAAACCCTGCCCTGGATTTGGAGAAGAGAGGCAGGTGGTAATGGTTGGTAAAAGTGTGAACAGATGTCCAGGTGGCAGCCTCCATAATGTCCCTGGTGGGGACTCCTCTGAGGAAAGCTGCAGAGGTGGAAGCTGCTCTGTTGGAGTGAGTCCTGATCACCTAGGGGGGGGGGGGAGTTCCATGTTGTTTGTAGCAGAAATGGATGCAGTATGCTATCCATTTGGAAATGGTTTGTTTGGAGATGGCTTTGCCTTCTGCCCCTGTATCAAAGCTAACCAGCAATTGATCAGACTTTCTGAAGGATTTAGTCCTGTCTAGATAGAATCTAAGCTGTTTGTGCACATCTAGAGAGTGCAGGATCCCCTCCCCCTTGTTCTGGGGATTAGGAAAAAGGTGGGCAAATGAATGAATTGGTTGAGAGCCACACTGGACACCACCTTGGGAATGAAGGATGGGTTAGTCCTGAGGGATACCCTGTCAGCACGGAAGATGATGAAGGGTTCCACAGCCATGTGTGCTTGCAGCTCGCAGACTGCTCTGGCTGAAGTGATGGCCAGAAGGAAAGCTGTCTTCGAGGACAGAAATTTTAGCTCTGCAGAAGAAGCTGGTTCAAAAGGGGGGCAGGGTGAGCTTTTCCAACAAAATGTTAAGGTCCCAAGCTGGGGTTGGTGCTCTTCTGGGTGGCCTCAAGTTGCTAGTCCCTCTTAAAAACTGTTTTATCAAGGGGTGTGAGAAAAGGGGCTGCTCAGTGGGAAAATGAGCAGAGATAGCAGAGGCATAAATTTTAATTGAGGAAAAAGAAAGGCCACTGTGTAGTAGGTCAGCTAAGTAATCCAGGATGACAGGGAGGTAGGGCTGTGCCATATTGGCTCCCTTAGCCTGAATCCAGGTGTAGAACCTTTTCCATTTGTCAGCATAAGACTTTCTAGTGCTAGGGCATCTGGCTTCACATACAACATCTAGAACCTATTTACTGAGGTTAGTAGATTGATCGGGGGATTAGGGAATACGCCAAGCTGCCAAACTGAGTGTCTGCAACTGGGGATGCATGAATTCCCCTTCCCTCTGGGTCAGGAGGTTTGTAATCTGAGGAAGATGCCATGGTGACAGTGGGGACAGGCTGCACAGCAAGGGGTACCAGTGCTGGGGAGGTCAGTCTGGAGCTATAAGAATTGTCCTTGGTTTTTCCTCCTTTATTTTGAGCAGTACCTTGGGGATGAGAGGTAGTGGGGGAAAGGCACAGACCGACAGATTGACCCAGGGGAAGGATAGGCCATCTACTTTCCAAGCCATGCAGTGATGCTCCCTGGTGCAGAATTTGCTGAGCTGATGGTTGGTGTGGGAGGCAAAGAGGTCGACCTTCGGGGTGCCCCATTTCTGAGTGATTAGGGTGAAGGTTCATCTGTTGAGCTGCCACTCGTGCGGGTCCAGAAGATTTCTGCTTACTTGGTCTGCCAGAGAGTTGAGAGAACATGGTAAGAATTGTGCTAACAGGTGGAGCTGCATGGCAGAGGCTGTGCGCCAAAGGGTCATACCCAGCCTGCATAGAGGGTGGGAGTGAGTCCCTCCCTGCTTGTTTATATACTACATTACAGTGGTGTTGTCTGCTTTGATCAGGAGAGCCCCTGGGGAGAGAAGGGGCTTAAAAGATATCAAGGCATGCTTGACAGTCATCATCTCTTTTTGGTTGATGTGCAGAGGGATTTGCTGTGGGCTCCACTGACCCTGTATGCACCTTCTGTCCAGGTGTGCACCCCAGGCATAGTCTGATGCATCTGTGGTGAGGGTCTGGGCAGCAGGGGGTGGTGAGAAAGGTAGTCCCTTGTTGTGGGAGCATGCTGCTGCCACCAAAGAAAATCTTTTCTGAGGCAAGGAATTATAGGTAATAAAAGAGTCTCCAGGTCTTGAGAGTGTTGACTCCAAAGGCTTTTTTGTTACCAGTGAAGTTTCCTCATATGCAGTCTGGCATATGGAATGAGTAGTACACAAGATGCCATGAACCCCAGAGCTTGCGGGATCTTCCTTGCAGATAGCTGGGGTCTGGTGGCTAGTTCAGAGAAGTAGGCTGTCAGGAAATTTTGCTTTTCTGGTGTAAGGAATGCCATATCGGATGCTGTGTCCAGGCTTGCTCCCAGGAATATAGTCCTTTGGGTGGGCACCTGTTTGACTGTCTACCCTAGGGAGGTTAGTAGGGACTTTACAAAGGCCAGGTGTTTGAGCAGCTATTTCTGGCTGACTGTCTGAATTAGGCAGTCGTCTAAGTACGGGTAAATCTGGATATTCCTTTGTCTGCAAAAGGCAATAGCCAGAGCCAGACATTTTGTGAAAACTCTGAGAGCAGTAGATGAGCCAAAGGGAAGCGCAGAGAACTGAAAGTGCTGAGATCCTGCCCTGAAACAGAGATATTTCCCGCATGATTCCCTGACAGGAATATGGAGGCAGGCCTCTTTTACATCTAGGGTGGCTAGCCAAGCATCCTTGGAGAGCATGGGTACCAGCTGCTGGAGGGTGAGCATTTTGAATTGTGGGATCACCAGGAAGGTGTTTAGAATGGATAGATTGGGGATGGGGTGCCAGGTGCCCTCTTTTCTGGGTACCAGAAAAAATCTCGAGTAGAAACCTTGGCCTCTCTGTTTTGCAGGAACATGCTCTACTGCCCTCATAGAGAGCAGGGAAAAGACTTGCTTTTGCGCCTCTGCCCACTGGTTTGGAGGTAGATCTGGGTACCCTTTTGGGGTAGGAAGGATGTGGAAAGAAAATTTGTATCCCTGAGACACTATGTTGACAACCCAGCAGTCGCTGGTAATGGTGGCCCAGGTGCTTGTGTGAAAGGACAGTTTTCCTCCTAGGGTAAATGAAGGTGTGCCATTGTGAGTTCTTACCATAAGGGGGTGGGGCTTAGAACTCCCAGGTTTTGAAGTGGAGGTAGTCCACTGCTTAGATCTTTGCATTCCCTGTGGCTGCTGTCTGGGGGGTCTGGTTCCTCAGGGTCTGGGCTGGGCTGGACTGGCTTAGTGGGAGCAGGAAAGGACCAGTGCTTCCTGGGACAATGCCTGCTGAACCTGGGTGGCTGGACCTGTAAGAAATCCTTAACTGTCTGCATAGATTTTGCTTTTTCTTCCATCTTTAAGACGTCTTCTGCCTTAGTGCCAAATAAGTTGTCTTTGTGCAAGGGGGCATCCAACAATTGACATTGTCTGGCAAGGGCTGTTCCTTAAGCCATGCATGCCTTCTAATAACGGATCTGGTGAATGCTGCCCTGCAAGAAGCGTCTAGGGTGTCAAAACCACAGTGCAAGGTGTGTTTAGTTACTTGACTTGCAGAATGCATTAACTCTTGTAACTCTTTAGATTCTGCACAAGCAGGAAAGGAAAACATTTTTTGTTTGAGGAGTTCCAGGGTATGTTGCTGAAATTTTAGCATATGGAACTGACAATTTAGTGCCCTGATAGCAAGAGTAGCTGAGGTGTATACTTTTTTATCCCATCTGTCTAGTGCTCGGGAATCCCTATCTGAGGGGCAGAGGTTGCTTTAATCCCCTTATGCCCTTGAGAAATTATTGCAGGGTCAGCAGTAGGATTTTTAAAAATAAATTGGCGTGAGTCAGGGACTCTACAGTACCCGTCTGGTTTTCTGGGTGCAGGAGGGAGGGTGTCCGGAGTCCAGCTGGATTCCAGGAAAACATCCTCCACAACATCCAAGACTGGGTGGATGGCCAAGGGTCTGTGCTGTGGAAAATCTAAGAATTCCAAGTCTCTTTTTAGACTGAGGGTAGTCCTGACTCTCTCATTGGAAATGCTCCCTTAAGGTATGAAGGGTTTCCCCAAAGGAAAATTCCTCTGGGGGAGAGGCGGAAGGGATGGAATCCTTTCCATCTAAATCCTCATAAGTAGGGAGGGGTTGCATGTGTTATATTCAGAGGCATCAGAGTCATCTAACTACAAGGGAAAAATCTCTTTTCCTTTTGGAGGACGCAACTTGGCTTCCCCTGATCAGCAGGATAACGTCTTCCGCCATTTTAAGCATTTGAGATGGAGGCAAGGAAGCAGGTGCCTGAGATTGGGTCATCGGTTTATTGGGTGTCGTTCGTACCCTGGGCCTAAGAAACTCGGTAGATTTCGAAAGAACGGCAGTTGCGAAAGAAGACATCAGTTTGTGTAGAAAATCAGTAGTGTGAAGGACTTCCTCGGAAGCCGGTGCCTGCTCAGTAGCTGTGGACCCATCCAAGGCAGAGATGACCGCAGAATCCTTAGTCGAAGAAGAGTTTTGCGGCATATTGGACTCCGAAAGGGTCTTGGTAGCAGCCTGCGAATCCAGAGAAACGAGCATCAGGAGCTGCGAAAGATGAGGACCGGAGAACTGATGACTAGCTTAATGGAAGCGTCGTCACTAGGTTTGGACCTGTGCAGTCTGCCTCTGTCTTTATCTTTACATTTTTTTGGAAGATCTGCTGTTGGATAGCTTACCAAAGCCATGTCGGAGTTGGAGGACTGTAAGCGAAAAAAATCTAGCTACAATAAGGGCCCAACGACAGATGGTTCTGGTGTTAAAGCACAGAAGTGACAGCGGGGTACATCGTGGTCTGGGCCTAAACAAGTGATGCAGTAAGAATGAAAGTCTTGGTGTGGTATTTGCTTTCCACAGGTAAGACAATTGTTAACTTTTTCTGACATCGGTTAGTGCAAGAAAAAAGGATCCCCAATGGGGTACTTAGCTTTAGAAGACTTCAGCTTCAAAATTGGTAGACGAAACTCAGGTAGCAGCCAACCGGCATTCGTGCGAACTGCTTCTGCTTTGGGCTCCACGGCAAGAAAGACTGATGTAATGGCGTCGGCTGCCTTACTTTATATTACCGATGACCTGACGCGAGTCCTGAAGCAACAGCAACCGACGCAGAAATATTAAGCCTGTGGTATTCGGGCTGGCCGAGGGCTACCCTGACAGGGATAACCCAAATGTGATGACTGCAACAGTGAAACACGAAGAACATCTGCACTTTGACAGTAGAAGAGCTAGCACCTTCATTGAAAATTGCAGATAAAAACTAAAGAACTTTAGAAACCAGAGCTGAAAAGGGATCTATGTTTTTTTTTGCTGTGTCCAAAAACTAAATCTTTTCCATTTACTTATGTAAAGTTTTCTAGCGGAAGCTTTGCAGGAAGATAAAAGAATGAATAACAGGAGATAGCCTGGGCTGTCTAGCAATCAATGGAAGTGGAGAAACCGTGCAGTCAACTTTAGGCCTGGAATGTCCAGATGTGTCATGTCTGTCAGATGAGAGAGAAAGTCTCGAATTGGATCCAGAATCCATGGTGGGTGAAGTAGATGAGGCCAAAGAAACGGAAGCCAAATCTGATGAGGCCAGTAAGTGTAATTTAAGATAAATGCACTCTTCAAACTGAGAAGCTTTCTGAAGGAATTTGGGGATTAAAGGTAGTGGAGGCCAAAAGTGAAGTAGACTGTCCCTTGGTGACTCCCCCTGGCTGCAGGATCAGAGCAAAAGAATTTGTTGTTGAGGGGAGATGCAAAGAGATCACAGCATGGTTATCCCCATCAGCGGAAAAAATCATTTCTGCAACCTTCATACTGAGGGACCATTTCTGAAGCCTTAAAATGGACCTGCTCAACTTGTCTGCAATCAGAGTGGATTTCCAAGGAATGTGCGCTATCAGAAACTGACTGGATGAGATCTCCCATTGCCACTCTCTCGTAGCGTCTTGACAGGGGGAAAATATTTGGTTCTCCCTTATTTGTTGATGCACCAGACCACTGACATATTGTCTGCCTGGATCTCAATAGTCCCAGAGGAATGTCTTGGAAGACCTGCAATGCTAGAAAGACGGCCCTCATCTCCAAAATACTGATGTGCATGTTGGCCTCTTTGGAGGACTGTTTGCCTTCTGGACTGAGGAAGAACAAAACAACCACCTTCTTTCAACTTGACCTGAATGAATCCACCACAGAAGTAATTTGTGCAAGCCTGCTTTAGGTTGATCTGAGCAGATAAAGGCAGATGCGGAATGGACCACTAAGTCGCTAGTATCCACTAAAGGATCCTCATGTGATACGTTGCTAATGGTACCATAATGATTGCTGCAGACCTGGACCCCAATGCTTGGAGGATCAGTCGAGCTGAAAGAGAAGAATAATTCAGAATGATCCTTCTGAACTGGGATCGAACTGTTTGAAATCCTGTGATAGGGAGAGAGGCTGTTATAGATATCGTACTGAGCAAGGCTCCGATGAACTCCAATACTCAGGTTAGTTTGAGTTGAGATTTCTCGTGATTGATGGTAATTCCCAAATGAGACCATAACTAGAGTATACAGTCTCAAGCTTTGATGTGATGATGCCTGATTAGAGCGGATATGAGCCAGTTGTCTAAATATGAAACGCCCAGAATCCTTGAAGCCTCAAGCAAGCTACTACTACTGCCATGCACTTGGTAAACACCCTGGAGGCTGCAGTGAGAACAAAGGGCAGAGCTCTTAATTGGTAAAGACTGGTTCCTAGCCAGAAGCGCAGATATCTCCTGGATAATCTGTTCATTTTGATGATAGTACGCATCCTGAAGATCTATCAAGTACATCCTGAAGATCTATCAAGTATATCCAGACATTCTTGTGCAGAAAAGTCAGAATGGACTGAACCGTGACTATCTGGAACTTTGTGTACTATCCAAAATTGGTCTCCAGTCCCCCGTTTTCTTGGGGACTAAAAAGAATCTTTAAGAAGTTCTGAATCCTCTTTGGTCTTGAGGGACTTTTTGTATGACTCTTTCTAGCAGCTTGTTCATCTCTAATGCCATTGCTTCCTTCTGACTAGGTGGAACATCAGGGATTTTGTTTACTAAAAGGGGTGGTAGGGTAAAGGATATCATATAACCTTTGGAAATAATTCCCTGCACCCATGAATCTTTTGTAATCTCTAGCCTGGCTCTCTGGCGCAGAGATAAGTGACCCCTGACTGCCTTCGGAAACTGAAAACTGGGCCTCCTTTCAGCAATGCAGATGGGATCCATCACAGAAAGTATCTCTAGATCCCTGGTTCTTCAGACCAACTCTGCAGCAAGAATAGCGTCTTCCATTAGAGTTCCCCTCTGTACACCTGGAGGAGCCATCTCCACATGGATCTTGGAAAGGGGCCATGGGATTTTCTGAACCACATATTTCATCCACCTCACTGCTTCCCAGAAAGTGTCCACTGAAGGGTCAAAAAACGTGCCCACAGCAGACAGGGTTTTACCTTCCTGTTCACACCCAGACCGTGCGCATCTTTAACCTTTGGGCCAAATAAAGAACTTCCGTCAAAGGAAGCATTGACAAAGGAAGACTTGAAGGGTTCTGCAAAAATCGCCCAAGCATATTTCTGTATGGAAATGCCTGAACCCACCAACCAGGAGGTACTTTCAGCTGCATGGGAGTAAAGTCTCATGGATGAGTTTGAAATGGATTGGAAGGCAACCAACTGCGAGGCAATGGTATTCTCTGCTTCAGCAGATATGATCCCAGAGAGGGATTTGGGGAGTTCCTTAATCAAATCCCTCTGCAGTCTAGTTTAGTGTGCCAAATAATTCAGCAACCGAAAAACAAAGGTCGCTGAAGCATATACACACTTCCCAAGTCTGTCCAGTGTTAGGTAGGGTGGACAGATGAACTTGGTTCTGCAGGTTCCTTTTTCATGGCTGCCACTATGACCATGGCATCAACACTCCCTATCATAGGAGGCTACTAGGCTATTGGCCCTGTGGCCCTTATAAGCCTAGCCAACAGGTTTAGCCCATGTTTAGACAAATCAGCACCAAAAGCCCCAGTCCAGCAGGGACACGAGTAGAATTCCAGAGGTATATATTGTGTTTCCCATCCAGTTATCCAGGTTGTGCTCTTTGGTGGTACCAGAATCCTATCTGGTCTCATGGGGATACGCTTGATGGAGTCAGGTTCCTTCCACACCCACAAAAAGACCATATCAATGAGCTCATCGGCGGTGAGTGGAGTAATGCAGGAGGTAGACAAACTATAGCCAAAAGCCTCTAGAAATACAAACTCCTCTTGGAAAGGGTTGACGGGAGACCAACTACCCTTTTGTTTTAGAAGTTCTAGAATGTCTTTAAATGAGATGTTGTCAGGTGGTGATTTTTAAGCCCCTTCACCCTCAAAGTTGATATCTCTGACTCTTGTGCTTCCTTTTGCACTTTTTCTTTCTAGGAACTTCTTCAGTGAGATGCTCTGGAGAAGTAGCTGATGAAATTAATATACCCTGCTGGGTATCCTGGTGGCTTACCTGGGCTGGCTGTCCCACTGGACCAAGCGGTTGAGGCTCTACATGCAGAGAGGAATGGTGTTGAGAAGTCAGAGCCAAGAAGGAGGGAACATCTGAATTCTGGAAAGAGAAAAAGATCTCTCCACCACCTCAAGAGCAGGCTGCCTCAGAGTAGGAAGCCAACAGTTCAGATAAAACATGCTTCCGAACTGTAGGCTACCTCCAACCCAAAGGCAAACCACTCTAGGAGGGAGTCTGAACCGAGCTATCTAGTGCCAAAGCTCTAAGGGGAAGAGATGGCTTTGACAATTTCAGAGTAGACTCCAACACCTCGGACACAGTGCCAATACGGCTTTGAGAATCACTCCGCTCCAAAGTGCGTGGCACCAGTCCACTGAAAGACACCATCATGATCTATGGATCTGATGCAGACTACTCCAGAATCTTCGATCCAACTGCTCTGAAACCAACAGATCGGAGAAGGGGCCAGAATTGGTGGGGTAGTACTAACAAAGGTCTCTCGACCTAATGGGGTCCGAGCCGGAAGGACCCCCATTTGAATCTGTGTCAAGAGGAGCTTCCTCATCATCCTGGCCATATCAGCTTCAGTAAAGCACAAACAATGGAAAACTGAGCCTCCAACACGCAATTTCGGATGTAAAAGAACAAATTTATTAAGCACTTTCGGAAGGGTTAATACCCCTCCTTCCTCAGAATAAAAAGTGAACAAACACGGAATGCAAGCTACAAAACTATTTAAACTAATTAGCATCAGGTGATCACTCATATCAGCTTCAGTCAAACTTCTGGAGGAATGAGTAGAAGATACTGCTGAAGGTGCTCTTGAGTGATGCTGTCTTGGGAGACTTCTCCATAAAAGGAGAAGGTAGTTGAGAGGAAAGCAGATCCAATACCAATGGTGGAGACCGCATCTGAAACTTAACAGCATTGGCCTTAGAATCTGAAGGTTTCAGAACTCTGCAAGGAGGTTGGATCCTGGGAGCTTTTTTTTTTTTGCATCCTTTTTATCGGATTTCTTGGGGGTTTGAGCCCCAGATGATGCCGCTGACTTGAAAGGAAGCAAATCTTTTAAGATCAGTTTATTTTTTCAGTCTATCAAAGCCCTACGGTTAAAGCCTTTAAATATGTCAAAATTTGACAAAACCAAGG
>NC_056731.1:1666691082-1666693757 GCF_019279795.1 Protopterus annectens | reverse complement strand
AATTCCTTAAAAGTTTTTTTATAAAGACAAAAGGGGGCTCAAAAGGGGTTTGTTTCCAAAAAACCTTTTTGGGCCTGAAAAAACAATGAGCCTAAGTTCAGGTGAATACAGGTTTTATGGATTTTAGGAGGCCACCATGGTAGGGATGAGGAAAATCTACATGAAAGTACTCAAAGGTGGCCTCATCTATAAGGCCTAAGAATTTACATTCTTGAAGAGTGTTGATTATGCTAAATTGCATTGCACATACATCATCCAAGGAAACTGGTACATATGAGTCACTTTGAAGTAACCCCAACATTTTTGTCTGATAGTATTTACTGTCCATAATCACAACTGGACCACCCTTGTCGGCTGCCCTGATCACGATGTCTGTATTATTACGTAAATTGTTGATGACTTTACTCTCACAATCTGTGAGATTCTTACACTTGTTCACCAAGTTGGAACGACCAAATTCAACATATAATGATTCCACTGCTTTAATGAAAACTTCAAGGTTGGCTTGTAAATGAGGTGTATAAGTACTGCCACGTTTAAACTTCAAGGGACCTGTGGTGAACGGGAGGTGAAAGTGGATCAACAGTGTCAGCAATGGTGTTGCGTCGTCCGTTGATGCGGAGCACTTCATGACAATGCCGAGAAATTATGTCTTGATAAGTTAAATAAAATTAAGAGGGATCATGAGGATTTCTCTAAAGGAAATATCTTCGTTTGGCCCAGAAATCCACGGTATCAGAGGGATTCCAGAGCACAAGATGAACGGCTGAGAGAGACATGCACCTTTACAGAACGTACTGGGCATTCCAGGGACTCCAGAGAACGAGCAGGGTTGCCAATGGCAGCAAGCGTCACAGCAGGACGTACAGAGCCTGCTCACGTCATCAACGGACGACGCAACACCATTGCTGACACTGTTGATCCACTTTCACCTCCCGTTCACCACACACAGGGAGGTGACATTGACACTGGGACATTTTCCACTTGCTTGACCCCAGACACCGAAACTAACAGTGCCAACCTGCGCAGCACTGGGCAGCAGTGCATGACTGAAGCCGGAACATCTTCTTTAACGGTTGAGAACGATGTTCTGTCGATTGTCGCACAAGATATGGAAGAGGTTACAGCAGGGACTGGAGCACGGCCCAAGGCAACGCAGGGACGTAAGTGTTTTTTGGAACTTTTACCGGCGCCTGTCAAGAAGAGAGGGGTCGGGAGAAGATCACAGAGCTTAATTACAGGAGGCTGGGAAGAGGAGAAGGCTTCTCCAATGACTCCTGGCTTCTGCAATAATATTGTTTATAATTTATCATCACACTGTCTAACCACAGACGAGTTGTTAGTCTTGAACAAGGGACTAACTTTTGTGCCTAGTAATCCTTGTATGCACAATGAGGTAATTACTGATATTATGTTATTTTGTAAAAACTTGATGCTGAAGAGTATGTTTGGTAATGATACATCTAACTGTAATGTACCTAAGAAAGCAAGTGGGTTCATACCACAGCTTTCACCCACCTTACATCTTTTTTTGAGTGCCTGTGAGAAAGATATGGCCAAGTATTATACCGAAGGTCTTTTTTCCAAATATTATAATTTAACCACAGAGCAGACCACAGCTTTGAAGGGATTAGCTAACAATGCTTCCATAACAATAAAAAAGGCGGATAAGGGAGGAGCTATTGTTTTAATGGACACTGCTTGGTACAATGACAAAATAAAACATTTGCTACAAGATGATATGGCTTATATAGAGATTAATCCTGTATCTGTAAAACATATAGTTGACAAAGTACATAAGAAGTTAAATACCCTGAAGAATAACTTTAGTATCACTGAAGAGACCTATCAGTTTTTACTGATAGAGAAACCAGTGATCCCAATATTTAAGGCACTACCCAAACTGCATAAATGTTTGAACTTAACGACCCACCTTGGGATTGTTTCGGCAGGGATGGGTAAACGAAAATGTCTCCATATGGATAGATTTTTTATAAAAACCTTACATCCAACAAATGGATAATATCCTGATAGACACAGGGCATTTCTTATAGATCTTGGGGAATGTTACTAAACCTGCCAGTGTAGATAATGTTCTTATGGTGACACTAGACATTAATAGTCTTTTTACAGTGATCAACAATGATTATGGTATTACTTCTATAACTGAACTTTTGACAGGTTTGGGTGTCACTGAGAAGAAAATAGAACTTATCATGGATTTGTTAACATTAGTGCTGGACAACAATGTTTTTTTGGGAGCTGGCTCCATCGTGATAGCACAGGTGTAGCCATGGGCACACCCTGTGCGAATACCTATGCGAACCTTGTCCTCTCAAAATGGGAAATGATGAATGTTTTGGGAAATGCTACTTGGAAGGATTACATCTTGATGTATGTTAGATTTGTAGATGATATTTTTATTCTTTGGAATGGAGAATATGATATGTTCAACAGTTTTTTGTCATACCTACATACTACCACTACCTTCCTTAAGTTTAGTGCGAACACATCTTACCACTCTATAGATTTTTTAGATGTGAGGGTCACACAACAACAGGTAGGCTTTTCATCCAGCCTATACAAGAAAGACTGTTGGAAAAATACCCTGCTGTCCTACGACAGCATGCATCCTCGCCACATTTTCCCAAACATTGTTAGAGGACAAGTGAGTC
>NC_056731.1:1666673582-1666678582 GCF_019279795.1 Protopterus annectens | reverse complement strand
AGAAGTTTGCACTGAACCTGTCTGCCAGGATATTGGCGATGTCTGTGGGTTCAGTGTATTTTTTGTCATTTAGAATCAACTCAGAACAAGTCTGGGAGTTGCATCCCAGGTTTCTAACATAACTGAAAAAAGCCTTGTGATTGTCTTTGGTGTCCTGTGCAATTTTTCTCTCGAAGCTGGCCTTGGAGGATTTTATGAGGGATCATAATTTTTTGCTAGTACTGATCAGAGATGCCTTCCCTATTAGGGATTTTGCTCTATCATGTAGTGGCTTCCTCCTTCTGTTGTACAGTTTATTTATGGCAGGGGTCCACCAGACTGGACGCCTGCATTTGGATGATTGGGTCTTGGTTTTGTTTGGGATAGCATGATCCATGCATTCATGGAGATGTCCGTAGAATGCATTTATATAGGATTCTGCAGTTTGGGCCATAGTTTCCACTGGCCCTGGGGCCTTGAAGGATTCCACTTCAGTTTTGAGAAGTGAGAAGTTCGCTTTTGAGAAGTTTTTCACTGTGGTTTTCTGGGCTGGTGGTGGGGTCGGGATGTGGACATCCAGTGAAATTAATTTATGGTCTGATCTTACCAATGAGGGATATACTTCTGGTGTGGAGCATTGAGTCCCCATGTTGGTAATGATCAGGTCTAGTATGTTGTCCCCTCTTGTGGGAGTGGTGACTAGTTGTTCCATAGCATTTGAGTTTATAATTTCCAGGAACCTTTGGGCTAAGGTGCTGGGGCTTGAGTAGTGCTCCCAGTCAATATTTGGGTAGTTGAAGTCGCCCAATATAATGGTGTTTGGAGAGATCTTCATGTTCTCCAATGTTTTCAGGAAAGCCGAGTGGGATTCCTGACAGAGAGTGGTCTGTAGGATGCTATAAACTGAAAAGCAGTCTTGCCCACTGTTAGTTGCACATGGATGGTCTCTGATACTTCGTGCAATGCCACTAACCTGGAGGTGTGGATATCCTTGATAAATATGGAAACTCCCCCTCCTTTTGTGGTTCGGTCCGGGTTTTGGGGCCGAAAAGCATGATATGAGGTATAGCCTGGTAGTGCTGGGGTGCTCTCTGGAGCCTTGAACCAGGTTTCTGTCACTGCACAGACATCAATGTTCTCCATACTGAGGACAGCTTCGAGTGCATGCATCTTGAGGTTAAGACTTCTGGCGTTTAGCAGCATTACCCTTAGTTTCTTGTTCCTTGTGCTGTCTATGGGGGTGGGTTTGACTTTTGAGCCTTGCCTAAAAAAGGCACTATGGGGGTGGCAAGAGCCATTGCCAATATACGAAAGCCCACTGGTGACAGGTGCAAGCCATCCCTAGCGAAGCAACGTGGCTTGTCGAGCATGTCATCCCAGGCTGACAGACACTGGATCCCCTTTGAACGACACCAAAATTTTAGCCAATTGTTAAAATCTATCATTTTGTCTTTGTACTGTGGCATCATTCTAGGTGAGGGTAAGATGCTGCTCAAGGTCAGGGTCATACCAGCCTGGGCTACATGATCAGAGAGCTCCTCTGTCTCTTTTCATGTAGTCCAGGGAGGTATGTCTCAGGTCATCCACACCAGCATGTACAATGACCGAGTCATATTTGTATTTGCTTTGGAGTGACCTGAGTGCTTGCGTTATGTGGCGGATCCTAGCACCCGACAGGCAGCTCACAGTGATCTTCTCTTTATTCAGCCTGTTCCTGACATAACTAAAGAAGGCCTTGTGATTATCTTTAGTGTATAGGGCAATTTTTCTTTCGAAACTGGCCTTTGATGATTTTATGAGGGATCGAAGTTTCTTGCTAATACTGATCAGAGATGCCTTCCCTTTTTGGGATTTTGCTCAGTCATGTAGTAGCTTCCTCCTTCTGTTGTACAGCGATGGCTTACTTATGGCCAGGGTCCACCAGACCGGTCTCCTGTTTTTGGAGGAGTAGTCTTGGTTTTATTTGGGATAGCACGATCCATGCATTCCTGCAGGTGCTCATAGAATGCATTTGTAAAGGATTCTGCGGATTGGGCTGTATTATCCTCTGGCCCAGGGGCTTTGAAGGATTCCACCTCAGTCTTGAGAAGTGCAAAGTTGGCTTTTGAGAAATTCTTTACAGTGATTTCCTTGGCTGGGGGTGGGGACAGGATAGAGATGTCCAGGGAAATTTGTTTATGGTCTGATCTTACCAATGAGGGGTTTACCTCTGGTGTGGAACATAGAGTCCCCATGTTGGTGATGACCAGGTGAAATATGTTGTTCCCTCTTGTGGGAGTGGTGACCAGTTGTTCCACTGCGTTAGAGTTTATAAATTCAAGGAACCGTTGGGCGAGGGTGTTTGGGCTAGAATAGTTTTCCCAGTCAATGTTTGGGTAGTTGAAGTCACCCAATAACATAGTTTTTGGAGAGACCTTCATAATCTCCAGTGTTCTCAGGAATGCCAAGTGGGGTTCCTGTAATAGGGAGGGTGTTCTGTAGCAGGCTACAAACTGAAAGGTTTTTCCCGCTGTTAGTTGCACATGGATGGTTTCCGATGCTTCATGCAGTGCCACTAACCTGGAGGTGTAGGTATCATTGATGAATATAGAAAATCCCCCTCCTTTTGTGCTTCGGTCCGAGTTTTGGGGCCGAAATGCATGGTATGAGTTATAACCTGGTAGTGCTGGGGTGCTCTCAGGAGCCTTGAACCAGGTTTCTGTCTACTGCACAGACATCGATTTTCACCATACTGGAGGAGAGCCTCGAGTGCGTGCATCTTGAGGTTTAGACTTCTGGCATTGAGTGGCATTACCTTTACTTTTTTTATCCTTGGGTTGTCTATGGAGATGGGTTTGTCTTTTGAGCCTTGCCTAAAAAAGGCACTATGGGGGTGGAAAGAGCCTTGGCCAGTATACGAAAGCCTAAGGGTGACAAGGTGCAAGCCATCCCTAGCAAAGCAACATGGCTTGTCGAGCATGTCATCCCAGGCTGACGGACACTGGATCCCCTTTGAATGACACCAATACTTGAGCCAATTGTTGAAACTGATCATTTTGCCTTTATACTGTGGCATCATTCTTGGTGAGGGCAAGATGCTACTCAAGGTCAGGGTCATACCAACCTGGCCTACATGGTCAGAGAGCTCCTCTAGGTCTCTTTTCATGTAGTCCAGGGAGGTACATCTCAGGTCATTCACACCAGCATGGACAATGACGGAGTCATACTTGTACTTGCTTTGGAGTGACTTGAGTGCTTGCGTTATATGGCGGATCCTGGCTCCAGACAGGCAGCTTACAGTGACCTTCTCCTTGTTCAGTCTGGTGAGCGGGACGTCAGTGTGCCAGACAATAGAGTCCCCTATAACAAGTGTATTTGGTGTGTTGTTTGGCCTTAAGGGCTGTGACTGTGAGGCACACTGATTTTGTGAGATATGTGATTCGTGGGTATTGTTGAGGGGTGGCTGTTGCTTGGATATCTGCTTAGGAGGTCTTTGCTGTTTAGGCAGATTTTTATTTAGAGCCTCTGAGTATGTTTGTGTGTGTTTATGTGTTGGGTATGCAGATGCAATAGGTCTGTGTGAGACTGGATTTGTGGTGTGGGTGGTTACCTTTTCCTCCTGACTGACTGTGCCAGTCTTGGTTTGAGAGAGCTCTGCCTCCAGTTTGGCTGTGTAACTGCATCTCTCACATGTATTAAGAGTTTGTTGGAAGGAGGAGAGGGTTGTCTGTGTACATAAGGCAACTGTAACATTGCCTCAAAATTCCCAGATTCACCAGCTGGACTGGACAGTAACCTTGAAAATGACCCTTGGACATAACAGATTAGTATAGGGAACTGTTTTTTTACTGATCATATTAGGGAAGGGAAATGATTTTTCACTTTATCAGGAAGGACCAATCGGGAGTCTAACTTATGATAAGTCAAGGAGGGTGTAGTGCTTTAGTTAAGTTAGTGTTTCCTTATAAGAGCCGAGCAAGTGCAGGGCTTTAGAAAGGGAATAGAGTGATTACTTTGAGAGTTTGAACAGTTCTACGGGAAAAAGTGAAGAGCAGACTTTGTGGAGCCTGGAATAGTTTAAACCTGTTTAGGCGGCGCTGCCCGATGCTGCTCAGAGTGCAAAACCGCGCAAAAAGAGAGTTGTAGAGTTTTAAGAGAGAGAGATCAAGGAGTTTAGAATTTACCCAAAATGGCCAATAAAACTACAGCTTCTAGGTAGTAACCACTCCTCCAGGGACAGGCACGCTGTTCAGTGTTAATCACTCCCACTGGTGAACACAGAGACTTCCCTTTAGCCCAAGCAAGCACTGGCCTTCTACAAACTTCCAAACAGTTCAGAACAGCAAATCTGTAACTTAACTTTGTTAACTTTCAGAAAGTGGGAAAAATGCAAGATTTTTTTTTTTTTTTTTTTTGTTGTAGTTTAAAGGTAGCAGAGATACACAAGCAGCAAAATAATCACAACAGTGCAATAAATGACCCCACACTTGAGTGCTAGGCCAAAATCAGGTAAAATGCAGTTTTTAGAGAAAAAAACGATTTTAAATTAAGTGCAACACAAGAAATGCAGTAAACAGGCTCTAGATGTGTTCCAAGTACTGTTACAGATATAAACTTTAGCAAGCCAGAAAACGCCAAAAAGTAGGCGGTAAAGCAGTAAAACAAAAAATCAGAAGAAAATACTTAAAATCACAAAAGTGGCTCCTTTTCTTCTCTCAGCGTTTCCTCCCCTTGGTAGGTGCTTCAGCAACAACTAGCAAGCCTGAATATATATGGAATCCGGACACATGCTCGACTAGCATATGTCCAAATCACAAAACATCGAACACACATACATGAAAGCGCTTAACATCGACAAGAGCTTCCGTGTAAGTGTGCCTGTTTCGTAGATCGGACTACAGTGTGGGTAAGGGAAAATTCCCTTTTCGTAGATCGGACTACAGTGCGGGTAAGGGAAAATTCCCTTTTCCCCACTGTAGTGCACCGGAATGAGAATAACAAAGCAGGGGAGGTGTAGGGTGCAGGGGCAAAGCCCCCTGCAG
>NC_056731.1:1666571845-1666673082 GCF_019279795.1 Protopterus annectens | reverse complement strand
GCCAAAGAACAGCATCCCCAGGGTGAAATATGGTGGTGGCGGTATCATGCTTTGGGGTTGCTTTTCTTAAGCTGGAACTGGGGCTTTAAGTCTAGGTGGAGGGAATTATGTACAGTTCCAAATACCAGTCACTTTTGGCCCAAAACCTTCAGGCATCTACTAGAAAACTGAAGATGAATAGGAATTTCACCTTTCAACACAACAATGGCCCCAAGCATACATCCAAATCAACAAAATAATGGCTTCACCAGAAGAAAATTAAAGTTCTGGAATGGCCCAGCCAGTGCCCAGACCTAAATCCAATATAAAATCTGTGAGGTGAGCTGAAGAGGGCTGTGTACAAGACATGACCTCGGAATCTGACAGATTTGGAGTGATTTTGCAAGGAAGAGTGGACAAATATTGCCAAGTCAAGATGTGCCATGCTGATAGACTCATACCCAAGAAAATTGAATGCTGTAATTAAATCAAAAGGTGCTTTAACAAAGTATTAGTTTAAGGGTGTGCACACACAACAAAGTATTCGTTTGAGTGTGTGTAGACTTTCGCAACCAGCGTATTACACATTTTTTATTTTTTATACCCCCCCTCCCCCCAACAGATTTGTTTGTTTTTCAATTCAGTTGTACAGGTTATAGGTCAAATTAACGGTGGGAGTTACCAGCCATACAAGCTATTGGTACATACAAATGTTAAAAAAAGTTATTTCCAGTTACACAGTACAAAACAACACAAGCAGAAAGAATGATGCTGATATGCTTTTTATGTTTAAGAGTAACCTGCAAGTAATGCAGTTGTATTGTGATTATTCAAATTAAAATGTGCAAAGCTAAGTGCCTGAGCAATAAACATGCAATTACTGAGCAAGTTTTGTTTTATTTACTTATTTTTTTATGTATTCACCAGGGTACTGGACTGATCCATAAGGGCTCACTTCACCACAGCCCAAAAGCACCTTCTGCTTAGTGACCTGCTCCAAGTCACAAACTCTGCAAACTGAGGAACAGGGAATCAAACCCTGGACATATACTACAGGATGAATTGTGCTAACCATGCGTAGTCTTAATCCCCTGTACTATTTACCAAGCAGCCAACCTAGGTTGAGAACATACCTCTCAGCTGTCCAGATTTCTGCCTCTTATTTTTGGGCTGTCCTCATAAAATGTATTGTTTTCTGACAAATCACTACCATGATCTAAGGATTAAAGTCAGTAAATGACATATCTGAGTTTGAGACTTCATGTCCTTCTGAAAATGCATGCTAACACAAAGTCTGTTATTCTAGCGACTTTCTAAGTTTACAAGAGCAATATTTCAAATGTGTCCCTATTTTTGGCCCTTTGTCTCCACATTATGTCATGCTTTATCCAGATTTTTTGTGCCAAGAGGTTGGGAGGGATGGCTGAGACTGAAAGGGTCCCTGGAGCAGCCCACTATCTGATAGCACAACAAATCAAATACATTTATACAAGATCACCTTTCAGCTTTACTTTAAGGCACATCACAATACTTTCTCAGTTAAAGGCAAAGCTGATGCATGCCTATGAGAATTTTTTTTTCAGCCGCATTCACTGAATTATCACTTTTACATTAATATAAAAGTAATCAAACTACATTAACATAACAAACATTACACTTCGCATATACTGCTATATATCATATAACCTAAGCATTATTACATAAATTATTCAATTCCTGCCTTTTTTTAAAGCAAGAAACATCTTCATTACACCATTACTTACTACATAGGCAATCAATCATACATTTATATAAATGAAAACAAACCACACCGACACAATCTTACTCGCAAGCATTTTACATCACAAACCATAATGACACACTCCCAGTTGCAAACATTATACATCTCCCTACTCAGACCAATCTGCCCCCCCACAGCATCTCTGACAGTGCATCCTGCAGGGAATCCTTAAAGTCCACCAACTCACAGAACTCCCAGAAAATATGTTCCCCGTTACCTATTTCTTCCTTTTTACACCTCCAGCATTTACAGTCTACCTGAGGAAAATTTCTCTGGAGGCTACTTGGAATATAAAAATACAGTAAACTCTGTTAACTGGAACTCAAGCAACCAGCACTCTCAAGCAACTGGCAAAAAATATCTTAGAAATACAGTACACTTCATGTGTTGCACTTAGTTTCCCCCCTGCAGAAATATACCTTACATTTTTAGAGTTTTAGATTTTTAAAAAAGGAATATCGGAATAAATTCCCTCTCTCCCAAACCTAAGAACAAGTCAAACCAAACAAATAGTATAGGTAGAGTATTAGGCCTATTTTTAATAGTAACTCTCAAGTAACCAGAAAAGCACAATTGTGTACACTTACCATAAATGTAGATGCTAGAGTGTATTCACTGCTGCAGTCATCACATTTGGATTATCCCTGCCAGGATAGCCCTCGGCCGGACCGAATACCAGAGGCTTAGTATTTCTGCGTCGGTTGCCATCACTTTAGGACTGACGTCAGGTCATCAGCAGTATAAGGTAAAAGGCAGCCAATGTCATTGCATCAGTTTTTCTTGCCTTGTCAGGAGCCCCCAAGTGGGAGCCAGGATATGGTGAAGAACCCCACCAGTAGAAAGTAAATACCAAAAAGTTCCTTCTAAGGAGAGAGAAGAAAAGGGGGATGGAGGGAGGGAAACCAGGACTGCAACAGTGAATTCACTCAGAACATCTACATTTATGGTAAGTGTACACAACTGTACTATTTTATTCGTGTTTCACTGTTGTTGCAATCATCACATTTGGGTTGATTCCCAAAGCTGAGGAAAAGGGTGGGGGCAGTCAAGTAGACTAGAGGCTGGTTATGATGCCCTGCAAGACTGCAGTGGCAAAGACAGCCCTAGATTTGGAGAAGATAGGCAGGTGGTAATGCTTGGTGAAGGTGTGAACAGATGTCCATGTGGCAGCCTCCAGGATGTCTCTGGTGGTGACTCCTCTGAGGAAAACTGCAGAGGTGGAGGCTGCTCTGGTAGAGAGAGTCCTGACCCCCTTAGGGGGAGGCTTCCTGTGTTGCTTGTAACATAAATGGATGCAGTGTGCTATCCATTTGGAAATGGTTTGTTTGGATATGGCTTTGCCCTCTGCCCCTGCAGCATAGATGACTAGCAATTGATCAGTCTTTCTGAATGATTTAGTCCTGTCTAGGCAGAATCTGAGCTGTCTGCGCACATCTAGAGAGTGCAGGATCCTTTCCCCCTTGTTTTGTGGGTTAGGGAAAAAGGTGGGCATTTGAATGGATTGGTTGAGAGCCACACTGGACACCACTTTGGGTATGAAGGATGGGTTAGCCCTGAGGGACACCTTGTCAGCATGGAAAATGATGAAGGGCTCTACAGCCATGAGTGCTTGTAGCTTGGATACTCTTCTGGCTGAAGTGATGGCCAGAAGCAAGGCTGCCTTCCAGGAGAGAAACTCTGCTAAAGATGCTGGTTCAAAGTGGGGCAGGGTGAGCTTTTCCAACACAAACTTTAGGTCCCAGGCTGGGGTAGGTGCTCTTCTGGGTGGCCTCAAGTTGCTAGCCCCTCTTAGGAACTGTTTGATTAGAGGGTGTGAGAAAAGAGGGTGCTCAGTGTTGAAATGAGCAGAGATAGCAGAGACATGCATTTCAATAGAGGAAAAGGAGAGACCACTGTGAAGCAGGTCAGCTAGGTAATCCAGGATGAGAGGTAGGGAGGGCTGTGCCTTATAGGCTCCCTTAGCCTGAATCCAGGTGCAGAAACTTTCCCATTTGTCAGCATAGGACTTTCCAGTGCTAGGCTGTCTAGCCTCAAGTATAACATCTAGAACCTGTTTACTGAGTCTGGCAGTTTGATCAGTGGTCAGGGAGCCAGGCTGCCAAATTGAGGTTCTGTAATTGGGGATGCATGAATTCTCCTTCCATCTGGGTCAGAAGGGTTGGGGTCTGAGGGAGATGCCATGGTGGCAGTGGGGACAGGCTGCGCAGCAGTGGGTACCAGTACTGGCAAGGCCAGTCTGGAGCAATAAAGATTGCCCTTGGTTTTTCCTCCCTTATTTTGAGCAGTATCCTGGTAATGAGAGGTAGTGGGGGAAATGCATAGACTGAGAGGTTGGCCCAGGGGAAGGATAGGGCATCCACTTTCCAGGCCCTGCAGTGAGGTTCCCTGGTGCAGAATCTGCTAAGCTGATGGTTGGAGTGGGAAGCAAAGAGGTGGACCTTCAGGTTGCCCCATTTCTGAGTTATTAGGGTGAAGGTTCTTTGGTCTACTTTTCTGGATACCAGGAAAAGCCTGGAGTAGAAACCTTGGCCTATCTGTTCAGCAAAAACGTGTTCTACTGCCCTCATAGAGAGCATAGAAAGGACTTGCTTTTTTGCCTCTGCCCACTGGTTTGCAGGAAGATCTGGGAACCCTTTTTGGGTTGGGAGACTGTGGAAAGAAAATTTGTATTTGGACATTATGTTGAGGAACCAGCAGTTGTTGGTAATGGTGGCCCAGGTGTTTGCGTGGAAGGAGAGTTTTCCTCCTAGAGGCAAGTGCAGGTGGACAGAGGGAGGGGGAGGAAGTGTAGAGTCATTATAAGTTCTTACCATGAGGGGGTGGTTTTGCACTCCCTGGTTTTGAAGTGGAGGAACTCCATTGCTTTGATCTCTGCATTCCCTGTGGTTGCTGTCTGGGGGGTCGGCTTCCCCGGGGTCTGGGCTGAACTAACCTGGAGGGGGCAGGAAAGGATCAGTGCTTAGAGGGGCAATGCCCACTGAACCTGGGTGGCTGGACCTGCAGAAAATCCTTAACTGTCTGTAAAGATTTAGCTTTTTCTTCCATCTTTTTTAAGACCTCCTCTGCCTTGGTGCCAAATAAATTGTCTTTGTGCAAAGGTGCATCCAATAATTTAGATACGACATGGTCTGCCAAGGGCTGTTCATTAAGCAAAGCATGCCTTCTAAGGACAAAAAGTACAGTTTTGTACCTACCATAAATGTAGATGTCCGAGAGGTATGCATCTGCAGTCCTTACAAATGGGTTGTCCTGTCCTCAGGCAGCCCTTCGGTCGGCCAGATTCCAAAGTCTGGGTCTGGCCTCGGCTGATGTCGCACTTCACCCGACGTCATAGCTGCAGTTCTTCGGGTATAAAGGCATCAGCCAACGCCATTTTCCTCAGTGTTTCTTGCCCCAGATGCCAGGAGCCCTCTAGGAAGGCTAAATTTGGATAAATGCAAATATTTCCAAACAAAAGAGAGCAAATAGAAATAAACATGTATATACATATACACAAACAAATACACCATAATAGATTCCCCCAGCTAGCTACAAGATGGGCAAATACCCTAGGAGTACCACAGAGGGGAAGGAGGGTGGGTAATCCTGACTGCAGATGCATACCTCTCGGACATCTACATTTATGGTAGGTACAAAACTGTACTATGTCCTTTAAGGATGAATCTGCAGTCCTTACAAATGGGTAGAATACCATAGCCAATCTGGGGGAGGAGGTAATAAGATTATGGTGTAGTTAAGATCCCTTGCAAAACAGCAGTGGCAAAACCTGCTCGGGATCTGGAATATAAGGGTAGATTATAATGCTTGGCAAATGTTTGCACGGAGCTCTAAGTAGCAGCCTCTAAAATGTCCTTGGTAGCCACTCCTCGTAAAAAAGCTGTAGTAGTGGCTGTAGCCCTTGTGGAATGAGGTCTGATGTTTTCTGGAGTTGTCTTCCCATGGTAAGAGTAACAGAATCTAATGCAATTTCCTATCCACTTAGAGATTGTCTGTTTTGAAATTGCTTTTCCTTCCATTCCTGTTGCATATGCTACCAGTAACTGGTCAGTTTTTCTATTGCTCTTGGTTCTGTCCAGGTAGTAGCGCATGTACATCCAAGGTATGTAATAGCCTTTCTCCCCTGTTCTGTGGGTTGGGGAAGAATGTAGGCAGGTGGATAGCTTGGTTTAAGGATACCCTGGAGACCACCTTTGGCATAAAAGTAGGATTAGTTCTCATGGACACTCTATCTTGATGGAAGATAAGGAAGGGCTGTACTGCCATTAATGCCTGTAATTCAGAAACCCTTCTTGCTGAAGTGATTGCAAGCAGGAAAGCAGTTTTCCATGATAAGTACTGTAATTCTGCTGTTGCTGCTGGCTCAAAAGGAGGGAGTGTTAATTTTTCTAGCACAAAGTTCAAGTCCCAAGCGGGCAATGGTGGCTTCCTTGGTGGTTTTACATTTTTAATTCCTCTCAGAAACTGCCTGAGTAGAGGATGTGAGAAGACTGGGGGATCCATGTTGTATTCTGCCGAAATAGCTGATGCATGAATCTTAATTGAAGAATAGGACAGGCCATTGTGGAAAAGTTCTGCCAAGTATTCCAGGATGTTAGCTATGTTTACCAGTGACACATTTTCTCCTTTTGCTGCACTCCAAATGAGATATCTTTTCCATTTTGCTGAGTAAATTTTTCTTGTTGAGGGTCTGCAAGCCTCCAAGATAATGTCCTTAACCCTTTGAGATAAATCTGGGTTATTTTGTCTTATGCAATGTTCCAGGCAGCTAGCCGCAGCGTTTTTAGGTTTGGATGCAGGGCTTTGAAGTTGTTCTGTGTTAGCAGTAAGGGAACTAGGGGCAGAGGCCATATTTGTTCCCGAGACATACTCATCAGTAATGGGTACCAATGCTGCCTCGGCCAGTCTGGAGCTATTAGGATGATCCTTGGCCGGTCTTCTTTGATCTTCAGTAGCACCTTGTGCATCAAAGGAAGAGGTGGGAATGCATATGCTGTCAGGTTTTTCCAACTGAAAGATAGGGAGTCCACCTTCCAAGCAAGTGGGTGGAATGCCCTTGTGCAGATTTTGTTCAGTTGGTGGTTGTGTGGGGATGCAAATAAGTCTATTTCTGGTAGTCCCCATTTCCTTGTAATGGATTTGAAGATGTCTGGATGCAGCATCCATTCGTGGGCATCCGTAGTAGTTCTGCTTAGGATGTCTGCTAGTATATTTTCTTTTCCTGGTACAAATATTGCCTGTAGCTGAATGTTGTAGCTCAGGGCCACATTCCAGAGGTCCATTGCCATCTGGCATAGAGGGTATGAATGTGTGCCTCCCTGTTTGTTGATGTACCACATAACTGTGTTGTTGTCCGTCCTTATCAGCAATTGACCCTGTTGAAGAAATGGTCTGAATGTCTGAATTGCCAGTTTTACTGCCAGCATCTCCTTTTGATTTATGTGTAGGTTCAGCTGGTCTTGAGTCCATAGGCCTTGTATGCACTTGTTCAGCATGTGTGCCCCCCAACCGGGGTCTGAGGCGTCCGTGGTGATAGTCTGGCTTGGTTGAGGGCTGTGGAAGGGCAATCCCTTGTTCAATTGACAGGCCTGGGCCCACCATTGGAATTCTTGCTTCAGGCATGGAATTATTGGAATTTGGGTTTCTAGGCTGTGCTTGTGCTGAGACCATAAATTCCTTAGGTACCATTGCAACTTCCTCATATGTAGTCTGGCATGTGGAATCAATATTATGCAGGATGCCATGTAACCCAGGGCTTGCAGGACTTTCCTTGCTGTTAGCTGGTTCTGCGTTGTTAATGCCATGAAATAGAGAGGAAGGTGCTTCTGCTTTTCTGCTGTGAGGGATGCCATTTGATTTGATGTGTCCAGTTCTGCACCCAAGAAAGTTATTGTCTGGGATGGTATCAGCCTTGACTTTTTTATATTGACTGTGTATCCCAAGGCTTGTAGTAGATGAATGACCTTTTTCAAATCTTTTTCTAATTTGTTTTTGTTGTCCGCTTGTAACAGGCAGTCGTCCAGGTAAGGGTAAATTTGAATTCCCTGAAGCCTGCAATAAGCAATTACTGATGCCAGGCATTTCGTGAATACTCTGGGCGCAGTAGATAAGCCAAAGGGCAATGCTGAGAATTGATAATGCTCTGATCCTGCAAGAAATCTGAGGTATCTTCTGCAATTTGGTCGTATAGGGACGTGCAGGTATGCCTCCTTGAGATCTAGAGTTACCAGCCAAGACTCCTTGCCCAGCATGGGAAGGAGCTGCTGTAGGGTCAGCATCTTGAATTTTGGAACAATGAGACGTGTTTAGAGCGGACAGGTTGAGAATAGGTCTCCCTTGGTTTTCTTTTCTTGGCACCAGGAAAAGTCTGGAGTAAAATCCTTGCCCTTGTTCCATAGACGGTACCTTTTCTATAGCTCTCATCCTTATCAAGTGGTCTATTTGTTCTAGAGCTTTTTTCTTTTGATTTGGAGGTAGGTTTGGCATTCCTCTCTTCCTTGGTAGAGTATGGAAGTGAAACCTGTAACCTTGGTCTATTGTCTGTAAAATCCATTTGTCTCCTGTGATGTGATGCCAGTTTTCCGAAAATAAGGCTAGCTTTCCGCCTAAGGGTGCTTCTAGTTGTTCCCTGGTAGGCGGTCTCAGAGCCAAGTCACTGTGATTGTCCTGTGGAAGTGGTAGTGGCTGGATCTGTGGCAGTACTTCGCTGGTTGTTAGGCTGCCACTGACGCCCCCTGTAGGCACCTCTGGATTGACCCCTGCCTCTTGGGCGCCTATTCCTGCCTCTCTGTGCTCTGGTGTCTGGAAAGGACCAATTCTTGGAAGGCCAGTTCCTACTAAACCTTGGAGGCTGGACCTGTAAGAAATCCTTGACTGTCTGGACAGATTTTGCTTTCTCTTCCACCTTCTTCAGCACCTGCTGTGCAGGGGAGCCAAACAAATTGAGCTTATCCATGGGAGCATCTAGAAGCTTTGATTTAACATGGTCTGGTAAGGACTGCTCTTTTAACCATGCATGCCTTCTGATCACTGTACCAGTCATAGCTGATCTAAAGGAAGCCTCCAGTGCATCATAGCCGCATTTTAAGGAATGATTACTGACCTGCTGAATGTTATGTACCATTTCCTGAAGAGATTTTTTGTCTAATGGTTCAGGCGAGGACAGTTTTTTAGTTAACTGATCTAACATAAATTCCTGATACTGAATCATGTGGAATTGACAGTTTAAGGCCCTAGCTGAAAGAGTAGCAGAAGTGTAAACTTTTTTACCCCATCTCTCTAAGGCCCTGGATTCCCTTTCAGAGGGGAGGGGGTTTTTGGCAGAGGTAGCTGCTACTGCCTTGGGTCCCTGTGAAATAGTTTCAGGATCTGCAAAAGGAGCCTTATACAAATGAAAATGTGTGTCCGGAACCCTGTAGTACCTGTCGGGCTTAGCAGGGGCCGGAGGAAGTGAATCAGGAGCAGTACAAGCATCATTAAATGCATCATCCACAACAGTAAGTACTGGAGGAATGGCAAAAGGCCTATGCTGTGGCAAATGCAAAATGGTCCTAAGCCTTTTCCTGGAGTCTGAAAAATCCTGGCCCTGCCATTGAAATTGTTCCCTCATAGCATGCAAGGTTTCCCCAAAAGAAAATTCCTCAGGAGGAGAGGCAGAAGGAATGGAGTCTTCTGCATCAGAGTCTTCATAAGGAGAATAAGGGCCCTCTGGAGGGTCTGTATGTTCTGAATCAGAGGAGTAATCTGTAGAAACTGGCTCAGGGGGCTCTGCTCTAGGCCTCTTCTCTGGAGGTGGGTGAGAAGCCCTGTCAGGGTGAGGTTGGGATCCCCGGATCAAAGAAATAAGATCCTCTGCTAGACTAAGCATTTGAGTACTAGAGCTAGGCCTGTGAGAGGGGATCTTAGCAGGCACATTCTTGGTAGATTTTGCTGCTTTAGCCCTGGCAAAAGCCTTAATCGACATGGATGCAGGGGGCCTAGCAGCTCCACGTGCAGGAGTAGATATATCTAAAGGAATAGCATCAGATAAATCCTGTGATCCTGCAGGAGCAGGTGGGATTTCAGTAGCAGATTCTGCCATGCTGGATGCGGCCTCGGTAGGAGGCAAGCTTTCGGCCGAAGGAAGGACCGTGGACTCTGTTTCAGCCGAAACCGAGACACTCGCGGTTGACTTAACCGCGGTTTCGGCCGAAACCGCAGACCGCGAGTGTCGGTCCTTTTCCTTGCGCTTTTTAGTAAAATGCGAAGTCGGAGTTTCCGACGGCATGTTGTAAGCAAAAGCGGAGCCGAAAAACTCCTCAGCAAATTCCGACCGACGTCTAAGTGTCCGTCGGTTGAAAGAAGCACAGGCTAGACAAGCTGCTACGTCGTGGTCTGGGCCTAAACAAGGTAGGCAGTAAGAGTGGAAATCTTTATGAGGTATTTGTTTCCCACAAGTTAAACAGTTATTCACTTTTTCTGACATCGGCTGAGGCAAGAAAGAGTCTCCAACGGGGTACTTAGCTTTTTAGAAGTCTTCGGTAGTAGTAATCTCTGGTTCTGACCGACCTGCACTTGCGAACAGCTTCTGCTTCGGGCGCCACGCGGCAAGAAAGACTGAGGAAAATGGCGTAGGCTGATGCCTTTATACCCGAAGAACTGCAGCTATGACGTCGGGTGAAGTGCGACATCAGCCGAGGCCAGACCCAGACTTTGGAATCTGGCCAACCGAAGGGCTGCCTGAGGACAGGACAACCCATTTGTAAGGACTGCAGATGCATCCTTGAAGGACATCTGGCAACTGCTGCCCTGCAAGAGGCTTCTACGGAGTCAAAACCACAGTGTAAGGTGTGCTTAGTTACTTGACTTGCAGAGTGCATTAAATCTTGTAACTCTGTTTTCTGCACAAGCAGGAAAGGGGGATTTTTTTTTTGTTTGAGGAGTTCCATGGTATGTTGCTGAAATTTTAGCATATGGAACTGGCAATTTAGTGCTCTAATAGCAAGAGTAGCAGAGGTGTATACTTTTTTTACCCCATATGTCTAGTTCTCAGGAATCCCTATCTGAGGGGCTGGGATTCTTAGCTGAAGTTGCTTTAATTCCTTTAGTCCCTTGAGAAATAACCTCAGGGTCAGCAGTAGGATTTTTAAAAGAAATTTGAGAGAGTCGGGGACTCTAATACTAATCAGGTTTTCTGGGAGCAGGAGGAAGGATGTCAGGAGTCAAACTAGATTACAAAAAAAAATCATCCACAGCATCCAGGTCAGGAGGAATGGCCAGGGGTCTGTGCTGTGGAAGATTTATGAATTCTCTGAGTCTCTTTTGAGACTGAGGGTAGTCCTTACTTTACCATTGGAAATGTTCCCTTAAAGTTTGAAGGGTTTCCCAAAAGGAAAAGTCCTCGGGTGGAGAGCCTGAAGGAATGGATTCTTATACATCAGAATCCTCATAAGCAGAGAGGGGTTGCATGTCTTCATATTCAGATGCATCAGAGTCATCAGTCTCCTGTTCAGATAAAACTACTGGGGATATATCTCTTTCTTTTGGAAGGGGTAGCTTGGCTTCCCCTGATCAGCATTATAAGGTCTTCTGCCATTTTAAGCATTTGAGACTGAGGCAAGGAAGCAGGTGTCCGAGATTGGGTCGTCTGTTTCTTGGGCGTGGTTCGTACCCTGGGCCTTAGAAACTCGGTAGTTTTCGAAAGAATGGTAGACGCGAAAGAAGTCATCGGTTTGTGTCGAGAATCGGTAGTGCGAAGTACTTCCTCGGAAGCCGGTGCCTGCTCAGCAGCTCTGGACCTATCCAAGGTGGAGACAAATGCAGGATCCATAGTCGATGAAGAGTTTTGCGGCATACAGGACTCGGAAAGGTTCTCTGTAGCAGCCTGCGAATCCACATAAGCGAGCATCAGGGGCTGCAAAAGCACCTCACTTAGGACCGGAGAACTGATGACTAGCTGAACGAAAGCATCGTCGGTAGGTTTGGACTTGTGTGGTCCGTCTCTGTCTTTATCCTTCCGCTTCGGATGGCTTACCGAAGCCATATCGGAATTTGAGAACTGAGCGAAAATATCTAGCTACAATAAGGGCCCGACGACGTATAGTTCTGGTATTGAACAAAGCACAAAAGTGAGAGAGGGACGTTGTGGTCTGGTCCTAAGCAAATAACGCAGTAAGAATGAAAGTCTCTGTGTGGTATTTGCTTTCCACACGCGAGACAATTGTTAACTTTTTCTGACATCAGTCAGAGCAAGAAAAAAAGGACCCCCAACAGGGTACTTACTTTTAGAAGACTTCAGCTTCAATTTGGAAGATGAAACTCTGATACCGGCCGACCAGCACTCGCGCAAACTGCTTCTGCTTCGGGCTCCTCGACAAGAAAGACTGATGTAATGGCGTCAGCTGCCATACTTTATACTACTAATGACCTTACATCAGTCCTGAAGGGACAGCAACCGACACAGAAATACCAAGCCTCTGGTATTCGGGCCGGCCGAGGGCTAACCTGGCAGGGATAACCCAAATGTGATCACTGCAACAGTGAAACACGAAGAACATCTACAGTTATCCAGCATCTACCAATCCCCATGGATGCCAGTTAACTGGGAGTTTACTGTATCTATGTAAACATTTCCAAGCAAAAATCCTAAACCTTCTAGATTTTGTTGCATATTTGGGAGACATACATATATCCTCCCATTGTTTCTTTGTGAATTGCTTATTCAGTCTCTCTCTTCCCAATCTTAACTTCTTCAGATTGATTCTTATAGTAATCATGAAATATTTTATATGCTCTACTAATTACTCATTTTTTTAATGGCAGCTTCTGTTCTAGATTCTATTAAAAACTCTACCACTGCTGGTCTTTCACTTTGGACCCCCCCCCCATTTCTTTCTCTTTGCTTATACTCCGATATCAATCCCCGATAGGGAAGGCAATCTCTAACCTGCAGTGCAAATAAATTCTTGGCATCTTCTCATTCTGTCATCTTTCCCTTTCTAGTTATTTGCACCCAATACCTTGGCTCCTTTGCCAGTATTCTGAAATAAATTCCAGCCCCCTCTTGCCAAGAAATAAACAAAGTACAACCACTCAAAAGCAGCAAATAGATGAAAGAAGCGTGCAGAACAGACCACCAGAAAAATCCAAGTTTATTTAAGCACTTTTAGTCAAGTTTCACACTTCATCAGAATAAAATCACATGATCGTGACAACATATATACATCACCCCACCTAACCATTGGTCGATGTAATTACATAATTTCCTCAAAAAAAAATTTACAAAGTTAATAAAATTGTTAAAACTTGATATTCTTGCAAAAAATGAAATTAAAAATACAACTAATAAACCTATAAACATACATCAATTTTAATTTTAAAACAGAACTCCAGGAAATTCTGTCATTAAGACCTGATACTTGGCACGCATTCGTTTTAATCTGCCATGTTAATTCCTTAGATTCTAGCCATTCATCCGTTGGTCCCCCTCTTGGTTCAAGGTCAATATGGTCTATGGCCCCACACTTAAAAGTATATGTGGGGCATGCACAAATGTGCTTGTACAAAGCACTGTTTATGTTTTTATTCCTGATGTCATACAGGTGTTGATGCACCATTTGCCTCAGTGCTCTTTTGGTCTTACCAATGTAGAAACGTCACATAGATCACACACTGCGACATACACCACCCCTTTGAGTAACAGAAGTATTTCTTCCTAGGTTTTACCATACCATAACCAGTGATTTTGATGGCCTCACCTTGAAACATGGCTGGACAGTGATTACATCTCCCGCATTTTTAACAACCACCCAGTGTGGGTGCACTAGAGTCTCTTTCTAATAGGCCTTTTAGACGAACTTCCCTCTTGTAAACTATAGTGGGCCTGTATCCCACTACTGAATGTACTTAGTCATCAATAGTGAACATGTCCCATAATCTACATATAATGTTCCTGATGTCACAGAAGTCAACACTAAAAGGAAGAATAAAAGCTCTTGAGAAACTCTCCTGTCTCCCAGTCTGGATTGTTCCAGTGGGACCATTCTCTCTGGAAAATAGGCAAAAAAAGTGTCTCAATTTCCCTTTTTCTAATTACCTCATTGGCAATGTTCTGAACAAAATTGCCAGGGTGACCCCTTCCGGTCAGCATGTTTTTTAACTTGGCACACACTCAAAAAATCATCCAGTTCTGATACCATTCTAGCTAACCTAACATACTGGCCCTTGACTAGGGCTCTTTTTTGGTGCACCAGGTGCCAGCTGTCAAAATGCAACAATGGCCATTATCATTAGAGTCAATTTTTGCACTGACCCTAATGATAATGGACATCAGCTGGGCATAACAGCCCTGTGTTTCTTATGCTTATTCAAACACTCGGCTTGTGCTGACGAGGTCATAAGGCCAACATATGCATATCCACAGCTAGTGGGGTTTGGCTTTATTGGCCTGAAATTGTCCATTAAAACAACAAAACAAGTCATGGGCATTCAGAATCACCAATTAGCTGAGTCACCTGATGTTCATAATGGTCATTTGCATATATCCCATGTACCTCTGACACAAGAGGTTTGGGAGGTGACTCAGTGGATGTTCTAACTTTGCTGGAGTTTTCATTTCATTTTGTTTTTACTGATTGTTTTAATGGTGCAGAGGGTAAAGGCAACCCCTATGGCCACCTGTTGACAGTCCATCCAGGGTTGTGAGCTACACAGATACACAAAGCCACATTTAGCCTGTACTGGAAAATAATTTCACTGCAATACACTTTCAACAGCAACACAGTTTGCAGTTTCCTCACTGCTATACAACTGCTGAGTTGGTATATACAAGTTTGGCAACTGCAGGGGATGATGTCTGGTGAAAGTGTCATTCAGTAACAAATCTGTAGCACTATCACTTCCGAAACTTACATCAGTGAACCAACCTGAATCCTTAGATGTGGAAGAGTGGTCTGCAGGCGTGTGTGTGTGTGTGTGTGTGTGTGTGTGTGTGTGTGTGTGTGTGTGTGTGTGTGTGTGTGTGTGTGTGTACACACACATATACAAAAAAAAAATGCATATCAATAACACTTTCAGTACAATAATTGTGCATGACACTGCATATTGTGTCTTATATTCTTGTACTGCACAGGCAAAAGGACCAGAGAAAATGGAAAGCAAACAGGTGCTACCTAATAAACCCACAGGTTCAGAAGTAGAGTTGTTTATTGGGATGGCTCGAGTAAGGCCAAATAAAAAAGTAAGCAGATGTCGAGAGAAAGAAATGAGCACTACAGTTGAGTGGTGGGACTGGAGACTACTACGGACTTACTGAAGACAAAAATCACAAAAGCATAACCAGCCTCTGATTACATTTCCTTTCAGCCTACAAAGTTGACACGGTTGCCATTTTCTATTACGTATTTATCTTTTGCATTTGGTTTACTGGAATAGTCTGAACAAGCAGAGAGCTATCCCTTTCAATGAAAGCAGGGAGAGAAAAGCTCCAGAAAAATTTCAACATTACATAAAGATCATAGCAACCAGAGATATACAAGTAATAAACCAATAAACACAATTTAAACACAGTATCATTAATTAATAGCAGCACCCTGTAATGAGTTCTGAAATTTTCAGGGAAGAAAAGCACCAGAAAAAAAAAATTACATGAAGAACATAGTAAACAGAGGAATACAAGTAATCAAAAGTATACAAGTACACATTTAAACAGAATATCAATAAGTAGAAGCAGCATCACATAAAGAGCTATTTAACGCATTCGGAAATGAACTTGATAGAATGACAGAGGAGGAAAATGGAAGATTAGTATTAGGAGGCGAGATAATGTTTTAGGATAAGTAGGAGGGGAAGAGAGAGGTTAAGGACAAGGGGGAGATTTTGGACAAATAGTGCTTGGAAAGAAAAGGAGAAAAGTCGGGGCAGGATATTTATCATCCAGGAGTTCTGCATGAATGGAGCAAGGTATCTTTTAGGTATTCTCTTGTTTGTGCCTTAAAAGAGTTGTGTTTGCTGTTTTCTTAGTGCGAGAGGAAGGAGGTTCCAAATTTTGGCCAAAAAAGAGGAGTACAGAGAGTCATCAGCTAGTTGGCATTTGTAACAGTTAACATTTGTTACTGGATCTCAGCTGTCTACTTAGGTTATAAAGTTTCAAACTAGGGCATTTGTTTGGACAATAGATGAGTTTATGAGAAGTGATTAGTTGATAAAGAGTAAGGTGATGTTTTAGCTGTAACCATTGAAGTTTAAGGCCAGACAATGAGGTCTTCTATAATGACTGGCAGAAAAGTTTTTCACCTATTTCAAGACTAAGACTCGAGTGGATTGTAGGTTAATCAAGACGGCATCAGCATAAAGTAGTGTAGGGATGAGAAAAGACTCAGCAATACTTTTTCTGGCATTATCTGTGAGGTGCTATTTGATTTTACAGAGAACACCTAGCTTTTGGTGGGCTTATTTACTGCTTGTTTTATGTGATGATCAAAATTTAAACTTTGATCAATAGTGACTCCTTGAAGCTTACTTTGACTTAGGAGGTTCTATGTTGGTGTTGAGAAAGTGATGTTGAAATTATATTTTGTTGCCATTTGAATGCTTTGGGGTAAATAGGATCAGTTTTTTTTAGGATCAATGAGCAACTGTGCATCAGACACAGCCAGGTCTCTATGGTAGAGAAAAATTAAAACAACTCACCCAAGAGAGTCTCTCTATGCTTTTAACAGAAAAGATAATTGTTGAATCGCCTGCATACTGTATGACAGTGGCTTATTTAGAAGCTAGGTGGAGATCATTTAATGAATATATTGAACAACTGTGGACCTATAATGGATCCTTGAGGGACACCCACTTGTAATGGGAAGGAAAAAGAAGTCATTTTGCCATTTTACTACCTATTACCTGTTTGATAGTTTGTTGGAGAACCAAGATAATGAAGTTTAATATATTCCTTGGCAAGCTTGCTGTCAAGCTATCGGAGAAGCAGAAATAGCAGAAACATTCCATTCTAATTTAGGATAGCTTTTCAAAAGCTGTAGTAAATGGAAATAGTTTAAAAAAAAAATCACAGCATATTTTTGAAAACTATTTAAATTTCATACATAACAACACAAAACACTAACGGCCATTTGCCTATAGTTGAAGATATAGCAATAAGAATTTGAGAAGGAACTGAACACTTCTAAATGCATTACAAGTTAACACCACTTGGAAGATGGGCACTGCAATTTAATTACTGTCAAGTAAAAGAGAAAATACTAATTTGATCATTTTTGTAAAGAAGAAAATTCAGTGACCCATGAAGTTATTACAGTTACTGTGATATTGCCTTAAGGATATAGAGTTTTTTCTCTAGTGTTTAACAAATGATTCAGCCAACTCACAAACCCCAGTATCTTTTTGGCATGTATTCATGAATGGTTTAAGGGTGCTGTAAATCTGCTCTCTGCTACAAAAGCTTTGGATCGAGCCCACAGGAAGTTTTGGTAACCTACTACATACACCTCTTACGTCACTACAGACGTGACACCAAATTCTTCCTTTCTTTTTCACAGCACTTGCTATCACAGTCACGAGTATGACTCGTACTTTTTACACCCTGTAACTGTAGTTACATTTACGCTGTGTAAACCTTACCTGTTCAGAAACCCTAATTTTCCAAGACTCTTGTATTTGTTCTTTGAGTATGGCAGTGCTCCTGTTGGGAAATGGCCAGATCCCAATAATTAAAGCACTTTTCAGGTGAGAGCTGACCTGCAAGACTCTATACAGAACATAAAACACAGCACATAGTAATATCTGATCAAGTACGCAATAAATTCAACAGACTACAAGAACTTATAACAGAATATTTAAAGAATATTTAAAAATAAAAATATATAACAAACAATTCAACAAAATCACAGTTCCAAAAAAGAAAAGTTTTTATTAATTAACTTCTCTGGGGCCTCATCAAAGCTTTCAAGATATTAGAAAATTTAATTGCTTGTTATACATTGCAGAATAACCTAAGAACTGCAATCAGATATGGCAAAACATATGCAATGAGGCATAAAACTATTACTGTGTGGCCTCAAGTGCAGGAAGCTACTGGGAAAAGAGAAGATCAACATAGAAAAAAAAAGCATTTGCAAATGAAGTATGGAGAGTTAAAGGTGTCATGAAGGTGTTATACAATTACTCAGAAGGACAGTATTATTTATTAGTAAGCAAAGACTGACGGTTGAAATCCATACAGCAAAAGGTGAAGTGAAAGTCATTACTAAGTTACCTCTCTGCAAGGATGTGAAAAGAACAAGTTGGATGGTTGATGTTAACTCATTACAACAGAGCTCAGGAAGTTTGCACTGTAACTTCCAATGGGCGGAGCCTAAATCTTCTGAGAGAATTAAAATTGTCCTCAGATCTCAAACAAATATTCATTTATCTGGAACCATTGGGGTTATGAAAGAAGTATAAATGGCAAACCCTTTAGCACAAACTATTTGTTATAGTAGTATATGCTTTACATTCTAGGTCTTAAACTGAATTTTATAAGTCACAGTAAACACAGTAACTATTGTGTTTGCAATATTTTGTAAACAACTTCCACTATTCTCAGCAACCACTCAAGTTACACACATACCATCAGCAGCATTTTATCCATCTAGCTGAAAGCTTTCATATGAGGCTAAGGAGTTCTGTCTGTGTTACTTGGTTGTTGAGACATTTAGAAAAATGTGAAATTTATATCTATATAAACTAATAAAATAAAAAAAAAACAGTTATACCATGACCCCCCCCCCATTAATATTCCAAAACGTGCACGCTGATTGGCCAGCGTGCACGTTGTAAATCGACTTATACTAATGGAAAAAGGTCTGGTCGCCCGGACTTTTTCCATTAGTATAAGTCTTTTTTAAAACACTGTTTCTCTATGTGAAAGGAGTTTAACATAGCGAGGCAGGTTTAAAAAAAGCAATGGAGATCTCAGTTGCTTTTTCTAAAGCTGTCTCGCTATGTTAAACTCCTTTAACATAGCGACTCAGTGTGTAAAAAGCAACGGAGATCTTGCTTTCTCCGTTGCTTTTTTTTTTTTTTTTTTTTAACCCTGTCTCGCTATGTTAAATGGGTTTAACATAGCGAGACAGCTTTAAAATAAAAAACGGAGATCTCCGTTGCTTATTTTAAAGCTGTCTCGCTCATTTAACATAGCGAAACAGTTTGTAAAAAGCAACTGAGATCTTGCTTTCTCCGTTGCTTTTTTCAAAACTGTCTCGCTATGTTAAATTGGTTTAACATAGCGAGACAGCTTTAAAATAAGCAACGGAGATCTCCTTTGCTTATTTTAAAGCTGTCTCGCTATGTTAAACCCATTTAACATAGCGAAACAGTAAAAAGCAACGGAGATCTTGTTTTCTCCATTGCTTTTGCCCACAGCTCTGATGTACTGCGTAGGCATGCGTGGTCTGAGGGAGCTTTATGCAATGTTTGAATTCTGAGGCACCAATGTCAACCCAAGATGGGGGGGGGGCATTTAATATTGGAAAAGGTATAGCTGGATTTGGTGGAGTTGACAACACCAGCAACAAGCCTGGATGTTCACAGAAATACAGCCAAGAGCTTGAGGAGATCAAATTGTTGCACCATGCAGTGTGTGTCTTCCTCCATAAAGCTGAAGCAGCAGGAGTGTGGCTTTTAAAATCATTGGCCTCCAGTGTGCTATAGACCAAGATTCCGGTCCCCTCACCCCAACTACATAGGATGTATATTCACTGCAGGAAAGCTGTTGGTCCAGTCTAAAGCACAGCTGTACTGAGAAAGCTACCACATGAATGGCTCATCTGCCAAAGTAATTAGTTTCACAAGTGGGGACCTGCTGATTCCTACTGTTTTGTCCCTAAATAGCCTTCTTTATGGACACTAGGCATGTGTAGGTAAGATAAGATTACCATGACCAGATAATCTTCCTCGAGCAGCAGCAACTACAGAGAAGCACAGAAAAGCACCACATTATCGATACACTAAATGCCCGTGGTATTGTCATGGTAATTCCACACATTAATAGGGACAACTGTAACCAACAGAGAAGTTCAAGTAAAACTGCAAACAGATGGCTATGCTGTGTGCGTGTGGAAATTGTCAAAAATATGGTATTCACTGCCTTAAAATAAAAAAATAAAATAATTAACTGTGTCAAGCAACCCATTATCCCTATGTCATTAATTATGTTAAAAGTAAAGGGCAGATCATGCCTACTCAACCTATTGGACTTCTTTGAGAATCACCAAAGCAATGGATGAGGGCAAAATTGTTCACTGCCTACCTTGACCTGGCCAAGGCATTTGACACAATAACCCACTCGGGCATTGTTGACAAAATCAAGAGATTAGGTACAAACCTGTATGTCACCCAGTGGATAGTCAGCTGGCTCACAGACAGGACCCAGGAAGTTAGAACTGGGGAGTCCACCTCTACAAAGAGGCCAGTCACAAGTGGAGTCCCTCACGGATCAGTCCTTGGACCACTCCTTTTTGGCATTCACTTCTCAGAAGTCAAGGCCAATGATAGTGGTCTCTGGCTGGCTAAATTTGCAGATGATTGAAAATTAGGAGCAGTTATTGAATCGCATGCTGACACAAATGTTCTCCATAAGGAGCTGACACAGTCAAACAACTGGTGCCAGAGTCCTGGACTAAAACTAAATGCCAAGAAATGCATAATAGCATGCTTTGGGAAGTCATCCATCCCTGGTAACTATCATATTGACAACACACACCTTAGAGTTGACCCAGTAGTCAGGGATTTAGGGACACACAGAGATAGTAATCTAGCCTTTGATCATCACGTGTCTACAGTGGTGAAGAAATCATTCTATGTTGCATAACTTACAAACAAAGGTATGGCATCCAAATCCAAGGAAGTCACTGTTCACTGTATTTGGCACTTAGACCTATCATGGAGTACAATGCCCCCCTTTGATATGTACCTAACCAGGCATATCCAATAACTGGAACGTCCACAAAGGTTCCTCACTAAAAGAATACAGGGCATAAGTAATGTATCCTATGCAGACCACCTGAAAGCCTTATCCCTGTATTGTTTCCTGAGATCTATGCCTGGCATACAGGGCATTGTCAGACCCCACTCTGATGGACCTCTTGAACATCCACAAAACAAACAGTACCAGCACTACACGTTCTAAAGACTTAAACCTTGCCTGTAATACAAACAGGACCTGCTGGAGAGATAGGTCTGTATCCCAGAGACTACCCAGTCTATGGAACAGGCTCCCCATTCATGTGAAGCAGAGTTCCTCCCTAATCCAATTCAAGTGCAACTTGGACAATTGGATGGGAAACTGGAAATTCATCCCTGGTTTGGCACCTATGTCTCTGATACAAATGGGTAACCTGTAAATGGTTAATCTTCCAGGCCGATGCTTACATCAACCGTATCCGAACTAGACAGAGATTTGTGATGCATGGCTAGGCTTAAAATGGCCATTGTGGTCGTTAGCCTAGTAAACACCTATGAACCTATGTTCTCTTGTCTGAAACCGATACGGTCAGGGACCTTTGATTAACCACTGATAAATATTCTATATTTTAAGCTAATGCTCAACTATTCTATCACTAAGGCCATCTTGCATACTGCATCTAGTACAGAAAAAGAAGATACTTATACTTTTTATTTAAAGCTCCTGTTGAACCCATTACAGAGTGCTGCATTGCAGCTTGTAGCTGCATTGGAACACAAATTAAGAAACTAGAAAGAGTACAAACGTTTTTCACTAGGCAGTCTTTGAGTTACAGGATCAGGCTTAAAACATTATTATACCGGTTTTCAATTAATTTCAATTTGGCTGGGGTGACCATATCCTAATGTACATAATCAAGCATGACAGAGCTATGGCAGTTATGACCATTTTCAAATTACACTTTGAACACTATAAGATAATAGGGAGGAAGTATTTTCATGTTAGGGCTGAAATGTTACAGAGCTCGTTGCCCTTAGGCATACAGGACGCTGACACACTGGGGTCTTTTAACACTAGTGTTGATACATGATTTGGAAAGAGGGTGTACAATTCTTCATTAATTGCCAAAAAAAGTCTCTAAAGAGGTCTGATTTACATACATAACTACAACAGAAGCAGACACTGGACTAACCCTCAGAGCCCCTCTGCTATTTTGGCAGAAGTAGTAATATTCTGCTATCATACGCTGCAACTCTTCAGTGAGGTAATTGGCCAACCAGGCAGCGGCAGATTGGCAGACTACTAAAACATGCTCGTCAAGCAGCAGCAGCGTACAACTTATTTTGAACTCAAGTTTAAACAAGGCACATCACTCTTAACTACAACTACAAGGGACATCTAGACCAGAAATCATATTTGATATCCAGTACTGAACTACTTGTACTGCTTACAGTAGGGGGACAATCTACTTGTAGAGTACTTTCTTTAGTACGTTCGAAAAAGGACCAAGTAAAGAAAGAAGTGTGTTGTAAAGAGGACACACATCTACCCACTCGGGGACAAGCATGACAGCACTCTAGGCATTGTTTCTGACCATCTCGGATGACCTGCTAATAAGTACAGTTACTAATGCAACAGACATTACCTACCATGTTACTTATTCAGTTGTGGGTGGGGGACATCATATGCACAAGCAACCTACGGCTTTTGGCATTGCAGAATAATTTTCTAATAGTACTATTATAAATGCACAGCTAGAATTTTGAGGGGGAGACTTGTCGCTCGACTAGTCAGAATACAATAGAAGACACTCTGTGGGTTCTATTCAAGCAGCTTTATTATGTACAAACATCAGGATTAAGGCTTAATAACTAACTTAGATAAACTTATAAACAAACTAGCTATTACATTCATACATGCTCACTCTCTGGCTGCACTCACAAAATGGCACTAAACCTAGCACATGCTATTTATATGCACGTTCAGTCTTTGAAATGCTTCTTAAAGATACAGCACACGTATTCCATTCTACAGGACTTTTTTCACCAAAAGAAGGCAGTTAGGTGCCCAAATCTAAGAACTACTCAGCAAACACAATGATCACTCACAGGAACCTCTGTTAGTAAAGATGGATTCAATCCATTTGAGTCCCCCTTTCCACGATTTTTTTCAGCCAGTTAAGGTACAAAACTGCAATGTTTAGAAGTATTTTCTTCTCCAGGCTCGACATTTATTTCCTCACTTCGGATACTTCAGAGATGTCAAGTGCAGTATGAAACAAGCTGTTTCCCTCCTGAGATGGTGATTTTCCTTACTGGGGTAGTTTTATCAAGAATATGCAAGAAGCTGATTTTGAGTCAAGCCACTGATTTTATCTGTGGATGTGAGGAAGTGTAGAACCCAATGAATGAATGAATAAGTGACTAGCAGAGAAATCACGAGGGGAGGCTCTAATGAAGACTGACTGGTTAGGAAAATTGGGGGTGGGTAGACTGTGAAGTCAGTTTTTCTAGACACGGTTGGTAAGCAACTGCACACTGTAGCATTACGCCAGCAGTAATTGACATGACATATCAAGGACTAAGCCTAAAACATTTCTCTCCCGGTCCTTCTGCTGGGTTAATTGGTAACTTGGTGGTACTCATTCAAGTGAGGTGCAGTCTTAGTTGGGCAATTTTAAGTCATTTGAAATGACCATTAAAGTCTGACTGCATAAAAACAAAATGGGCGAGTAATTTTCCTCTTCTACTGGGATATAAAAACGGAAAATCTCTCTTGTTCTGGTACACATGGTTTCACTACAGGCACATTTTTTTATCCACGTAAACGATTAAGTCCCAACCCAGTTCTTCCCCAATTTTCTCCATTTGCTTCCTGTATGGAGCTCCATCAAAAACTGTGTCAGAGTCCTAACTATAGCACATCAGCTCCCTGTCCACCTCACATGAGGTGTAGTAAAACTAGTCTGAATGTCTGCTAACGAATTGGCATCATGCAGCAAAAGACTTAACAGACCACAAAGCCACTAATTTCAAGGAATCTGACTATACTGCATGTGTCTGTTTTTTTTTTTTTTTTTGAGAAAAGACAGACTAAAGTAGCCCATAATGATTTAAGTCCAGGATGGCTAACCTCTGCTGTGCAACACTACAGTAGCCAAACTCCTGAACTATAGGCACCAATCCAAGTACAACAAAAGGCGGGTCATCAAAGATGCTTTCAGCACCTCTGAAAACACAGTTGTATCGACTGACAACTTTTACCGGACCCGTGTTCAGTTAGTAGTTTAGGGAACTTGACAGTGTGGCAAGAGAGGATGGACATGTTTGGGAGGGGGGTGATGTGCGAGTCTTCTTGAGTCCTGGTGGAGGTCAGGCCTTGGGAGAAAGATCACTGAGCTGTGGTGGTTAGGGGAAGCAGAGGAGATATGGCTGCTGAAGCTAGGCAAAAGCATGGTAAGACCACACCTTATAGCCTGCACAACACAGAAGCAGGGACCATAGGGTAGAAACAGCCTGAACGTAAGCAGATTAATAAAGAAAAAGTGTAAAAAACTTAGCTGATACTTGTACAACATCACTTCCTAACACCAGAAGCTCATTTTATATCTCTTCACTTGCTCATTCATGTGTCACCCTTCCTCTTACCCACCTACTCTTCTCCCCTCAAGGAACTTTCCTTGCCTTCTCATTCTCTCTGAAAAAGGGAAAAACTTGAGTAGCTATTCTTGTTCCCTTGGTTTTCGTGCTTCAAAAAATCTCAGCCTCTGGCCAAGTGTTCCTGCACTCTACTTAAAAAAAAAAAAAAAAAAATTCAAATGCTCACCTGTATAAAACCCAACCCACTCTCTCTGCATACGTCTTCTGTGCAGCCCTGTCATTTTCACAACTTACTCACAGCAGACCACCTCATCCATCTCCAAACCATCCCTTACCTTTTTTTATATACAAGCACCTTCTTTTCAAGCCATTTCTCGTAACCAAAGTTCTTAGTACTCCCAGTAAATTTGTCATTCTCTTCTGTACTCTTACCTAACCAAATTTCCAAAGAGTTATGTCAGCCTTTGCCCCTTTGCCAAATTCTTCCATCATTCTTTACTGCTTCACAAATTCCTAATAATTCAAAACATGGCAACCAAAGAGTTTATGGATCATACATAGTACCAACTGCCATTATACTCTGGTCACCACAGTTGTACACGATTAATGTTTCCTCATTTTTTGAGACTCAGGTCCTGCACATCCCCTGTCTTACTGATGTCCTGCTTCTGCTCAAGCATCACCTCTCTCTCTCAGTACATTCACCACTTTCCTCTGGTTCTATACATCGAAAGTTAATGTCCTTAATTACACTGCAACAAGACTGAGGTCATTTATCCCAAATTCTGTTTTTTTTCCATTACTATAACCCATTAAATTTTGCTTATTCACCTTTAGTTATTCTCTCTCCCTCCCAGCATCTGGAGGTCTATGTTCTATGGCCACCCATCAAAGCTCCCCTACCACTCTTCCAAATTTCAAGGTCAACATTTTCAATATACTTTCTCCTTCTCTTTGTAATGTACTTCCTCCTACCAGGATTCTCTCCCATCTCTTTGTAATGTACTTCCTCCTACCAGGATTCTCTCCCATCCCTGAGGTACATTACAACCTCTTAGTCACAACCCATCCTCTGCCCAAATTCTGCACCCTGAATGTCAATACCTACACCCGTTAGCTCTACGTGTAACTTATTTTGCAGGCTTCTAGCAATAAAAAAAGCATGATCATCAATTCCTCCCTTTCACTGCCTTCTCAGCTATCTTTACATTATACCCCATTTATTATCTTAATGTTCAAATAAAATGAGAAGTGCACAGGTAAGGTTACAGTTGTAATGGACATTGTTCTAATGTGGTCCTTCCTTCAGCACTCGGCTCCTATTATTATTATTAACATGCAAGTCAATATCTGAAGTACAACCTCTCATTAATCCATGTGTTTACTAGTATCTAGCCACTCCAAAATCCCTTTCTTGTACCACCTCCTCAACCTCTCATGAATGGCAAGTCTTTTTTCTCCCCTTGTGGTAGAAGTGCAAGATATTTGCATAGTTTCAGATATTGCAGTAAATTTCTCACTCTCCCACAGAGATAATTTATTGTGCTGCTACTTTGTGGCACCGCCCCATATACCCTTGTAAACAGTGTAGGCACTCAAAAACATACAGACTGAAACAATCCTTTGCCAGGACGCTTTTATCAGCACTTTACCTACAGTCTCTGAGTCTTGTCTTGGTACTTTTTCCTCCCATACCCTCAGAATAAAAGAAAACTACCTGTATCCACCCCTCTGGTTTTTTTTTTGTTTTTGTTCATGATCTGTGCGCTCTCAGTCCCATCAATCACAGTTTTCCGTTTTCCAGTTGTCTACCAAGTTTTTATGGACTGTCAGCACACATGCAATGAACCAAAATCCCAAGGACCATTTTAACATTACTGGACAGTGAAACAATGCATAGTACTAAGTGTTTTTCCAGGCTGTTCCCCATTGCTAAATATACTTTCACCGAGTTCAAATAATTTCAAAGAAAAGACCAAAACTGTAGATCATCATGACTTGGCATGACCTCAGAAGTGGTATATTTGGGACAGCAGATGTGTGAGGGTAGACTCCACCTATATACAGTGTGAGAGGATGCAGTCCTGCAAAACCACTGATCAGAAGTATATTCATTTCCTTTATCCCAAAGCAGTAAAGGGAGCTGTGGGGTACTGAAAGAAGGTAAACAGTAAGATCAAAACAAATTAGTTTCCGTATCAATCTCCTTTACCCCAAGATATAACAGCTATCTTCTCACCCATGTGTTAACAACAATATCCCTTTGAGAACCTTAATCTCCCTCCACCCCAGTCACTTTCCAAACTGCTATACATCACTCCAACCCCCTTCACACACCCTCATATAAGGCAAGCTATCTCCCTCCTCCCTGAACCAATTGCATTATCCAGACTTTCTACATCATCTCAGTTTTTCTCCAGCAAACACAAATGTATACACCCCTACCTGTTTTGACAACTTAGCTACAACATTACTTCTTGGAAAAAAAATCTCCATGTATGTATGTATGAAAATGTGTATGTAAAAATTTTATATATATATATATATATATATATATATATATATATATATATATAAATGGTGCTCTCCGAATTTTAACAGCACTTTACTATGAAAAGTACAATCCTGCTAAAATGCAGACTTCAAAGTGAACTGCTACTCCCTGGTGGAGAAAGCAGAGGTAAGTTGCTTGGTTGCCTAAGGTTCGCTGAATATGTACACAAGAAGAAATAAAATGTTCCAAAGACTTCTGAAACTGACTCTGGCCTACATTTCCAGCCTGCCTCTATACATAAGGGAAGAAAACAACCCATAATGTCAAACAAGCATACTTTAAGATGCACAGAACTTTACCCAACAAGTACTTGTATTACCAAGAAACAGATTTTGTGCCATTCGGTTTTGCCCCTGTCATGACAGACTCTATAAATGGCAATGCCCCAATACAGATAGCAGCTACATATTCAGCTCACCATCATCTCACCTGCTCCACAAGTTACCATTTCTATGTTGGACTGGGTAAGGCTAAAACTCTACAGACTGGGAAAGACTGAAGAGGTCAGAGTCCATTTCCAGATGAGGAATATGGAGAAAAATTCCAAGTATACATTAAAAAAAGTACAAGACTTTGTTTTGAAAGAAAGTAATAAAAAAAAAAAAATAAATAAAGCACAAAACAAATTACATCAAAATTAGTGCAACAAAAATGATTATATACAAGGCATTACTAGCGAATGTCTGTAGGAATTAACATATGTTTATATCAATACATGGCATATCATGATCACTGCAACGTCACCCACTGGTCAGCTATTTCTCTGTGGTGTACAAAGTAATAATGCATTTGCTCACGATAGGTTTCTCTGAATTTATTAAAAAGCAGCCAGGCACTTTAGGCATATCCCAGGTATAGAAATAAGACAGGACAAAGATAGAATATATAAAACATTTTAGAGAGAAGGATGTAAAATCAGTAATCAGATGGATGAGAAAGAGGGACAAGTTTGGAGGAAGATGCTGGAGGTATTGTGAAGAGACATTTCTTGGTAACTGGAGAAATGGACAATAAACACTTACCTAACATTTACTCAACATAAGTAAAAAAAGCGGTAGACGTGTGTAGAGCTGGATACCTGAGATTTTACAAGCAAGTCATCACAAAGTGAGTTTTTCACTGCACATCCTTTTATAATGTATGCCAAAAGCACAAGACTGTTTTAATTACAAACGAAGGACTTTGATGTTGTGTACTTCTTGAAAGCTGGACTTTAAAGTACAGGAGAACTCTTGCTAAGCTGATTTAAGAATTCAAACAGAAAACCCTACATGGCACCAAGACCTTCAAGGAATTTTTGTTTGCTTAAAAATCTGATTTTGCAGCTAATGTCCTTATAAAACTATAATAAATATACATTTTTTTATTTTAGGTATTTCATGATGATATGAAGATAAGTCTGTGTTTTAACGGATGACTACAGATGAACTGAAAGACATGTACATATAGTGAACACATCACCTGCCACCTGGATTCAAGTCAACATGCAATACACAAATATATGCATGCGTGCGCACAAAACACACACACACACACACACACACACACACACACACACACACACACACACACACACTTTATTTTAGCTTTTAGTAAGATGTTCCAGCTGTGCACAGAACGACACAGGACTGCATTTTTTTTTTTCACAAAATGACAATTATTTCACAGGGTTTTCCTGAAGGTCAATAATAAAAGAAAAATGGCTTTTACTTAATGGTATTACTCATTTTGAGTAGAAAAAATACAGCAGCCATGACTCCTAAAAACAGGTTAGCTTTTATAGTCTCCATTTTCACTTTTAAATACAAAAGTATTGCATTACACAGGAAACCCAAATCTGTACAGTATGGTGCTGAAATGAAGCAACCCAGATCCCATTTTTCACTGGATTTGTGTAAAGTCTGTCTGGTTGCTCCTGCTAATTACATCTGTGTAATCAAAACCAAGTTAAAGAAACCTCATTCTGTTCATCAGTTGGACCAAAAGTAGAACAGTTACTGTCTAATGCAAGTGTAAGGTCACATGGAAACAGCAGATACCATGGCCAGAAGACATAATAACACAGTGCAATCCAAATCAATAACAAGATAAAAATATCACTGATACCTGCATGCCACCTGCTAAAAAAAAGTCTAGGACTACAGTCAAGTTCAATTTGAAAAGGGCTCAGTGATTTTAGTCCGTGTCTGCACCTAGCCATTGACACGAGTGAGGTTTAAAAGAAGCATGACAGGAACCAGATAAGCTCTTCAAAATTCTGAATGGAGCCTCCAAAAGGCCCACATTAACCCATATATCTGCCAACTAAGGAAACAGCAACTGCAGAAACATTGAAGCAGAGATAAGTGACAAAAAACATACTACTTTAATATTAAAGTCACAGACTTTGACAAATGCAATACTACTCTTCTGCCTGCCATACAATACGCCAAATCCACAAACACAAAAGACTGTCAATCATTTAGCAGAAACTAAGTCCAACAAGGCCAATTACAAGATCAGGATAGCCTCCCAGGCTAAGGACAATCACAAGGTCGTCTTCTTCTGGGTCAGGAACCTTACAGGTAACACTCAGCAATGTGAAGAACAGGTCATAACGGCACAACCTTTACTGACCAGGATGAAATAAAGCTAACTTTGCAACCCACTAACCCCTGTGAAATCCCTTCTAGCATATCCCCTCTCCAGATAAAAACAGGGAACAAGTCCTGACTGTGCTCATTAGGGCCAATAACATACATGATGAGAATAGGCCCCATTCCCAAGTCAATGTACGATCAAAGTTCATGAAATTAGTATTGTTTCCATGTGCCCAGTAATGACTCCTCCAGCAATTCGTATGGGGTTACATGTATTGGTAAACAGATCTAAATAGGACTGTCATCATCATCTTCTTTCGGCTGTTCCAGTTACGGGTTGCCAGAGCGGATCATCCGTTTCCATTTCTTCCTGTCCTTCTGCATCTTGCTCTGTCACACCAACCACCTGCATGTCCTCTCTCACCACATCCATAAACCTTATCTTAGGCCTTCCTCTTTTCCCGTTACCTGGTAGCTTCATCCTTAGCATCTTTTTCCCAATATACTCAGCATCCCTCCTCAGCACATGTCCAAACCAATGTAATCTTGCCTCTCTGGCTTTGTCTCCAAACCTTCCAACCTAGGCTGACCCTCTAATATACTTGTTCTTAATCCTGTCCACCCTCGTCACACCTAGTGCAAATCTTAACATCTTTAACTCTGCCACATCCAGCTCTAACTCCTGCCATCCAGCTCTAACTCCTGCCTTTTTGTCAATGCCACCGTCTCCAACCCATATAACACAGCTGGTCTCACTACCCTCTTGTAGACCTTCCCTTTCACTCTTACTGGTACTCGTCTGTCACAAATCACTCCTGACACTCTTCTCCACCCACTCCACACTGCCTGTACTCTTCTTCACCTCTCTTCCACACTCACCATTATTCTGAACTATTTATCCCAAGTATTTAAACTCATCCACCTTTGCCACCTCTACTCCTTGCATCCTCACCATTCCTCTATCCTCCCTCTCATTCACACACATATATTCTGTCTTAGTCTCTGCTGGACAGTGGCGCAGGAAAATAACTTTCTTGGGTGACGTAAGCTATGGTACCTTGGTGGCTAGGCTTACGTAGGCCCTTGGGCCAATAGCCTAGTACCTACCTATGAATCTATGGACCTTCATAGATCTAAATACGACTGTAGATTCTTTTAATAAGACCCGTTGCTCCTACTACTATTGGACCTGTCTGGGTATCTTTCTTCCACATTGCTCTCGTTTCTGCCTGCACATCCTGATATTTTATGACTTTGTCTCTCTGTGCACAAGACAATGTAGTCACTGGGTGTGGCAATTCAATGATCAACGCTACTTTTGTCTTCTGTTCTAGAAATATTGAGACACCAGCATTACAAAATATTCCCTGAGCAGCATGTGTGAACAATCTTTTATGTGAATGCCAGAGACATAAAATAATGCAAAGCTGCATGGAAATACAATGCGTGGCTAAAAGGGCATCAGCCAAGATAAGAGATAGTACTTATAAATAATTCTTCTCTTTATCAAGGCATAATTATTAATATAAAAATATTTATGTTGAAAATAATCCTTCTAATAATCAGATGTCAGATAACAGATGTAAACCAGCTATAAGACTTCGCAGTGGTTTTTAGAATTGTCAACTCAGCCTGCTATTAGGGTAAAGATAGCCTGGAAAGGTCATAGCAGCCTGGAACAAGGGTCACACACTGACGTATTGTAACAGCAGTGAATGGCTCTTCTATTAAAAAGTTTTATAAAAACATATATTAATCAGTACTTTTTTATTTCTATCAAAACTTTCGTAAACCATATGTGTAAAGAATAAACAGAATGTAAAATATATGCTCTGTAAAATGTACATATATGCTACAAACATCAAAGAATAAGAGAATGTTTATTATTCTTATGAAACAAAGAGATTATTATTCTTATGAAACAAAGATTGTGCTTGGAAAACCTGGACTAAAACTAAATAACCACCCTTTCTTCAAAAATACAGGCAACTGGGGAACCTTGCAAAAAAACATACAACTAATGACAAAAAGTTATACTATAGCTCTGCTCAGCTTAACAAATCCAATCCTCGAAAATTTTGGTCAACTGTCAACATCCTCTATCCTGGAAAGACCTCTAATCCCTCCCCATACCCAAACTCTTCCTCTCAGGAAACGCACCATCTCTTCCATCCAAAAGCTGGTAACCTCCAAGCCAAACTCTACTTCGACACCCACCTCTCCAAGTCCCACTAACACAACTTTGTTTTCTTTTGAGCCAGTTCCCATTACTTACATGAAATCTCTACTACTCATGCTAAAAACCTTGCTCTCCTTCCACTGACAATCTATCTCCTACATTCCTCAAACTTGCTGCTGACTCAATTGTCTATCCTATATCTATACTAATTAATCAATCTATTCTGGAATCAACTGTCCCCTCCCTTTGGAAATCTTTCTTCACTATCCCTCTTCATAAAGGTGGAAACTCCACTGACCCCTCAAACTACCGATGCATTGCCAATCTGTCCCCCCTCTCCAAGATACTAAAAAAAATTTATTCACTCACAGCTTCTCAATCACCTTCTCACACACCACTTACTTACCCCTACCCAACATGGATTTTGTCCTCACCACAGCACCACCACTGCCCTCCTCTCCTTCACTCATATAATTGCAGAGGCCCTAGACAACAATAAACTCATTTCCGGTCTCTTCCTAGATCTCTCCAAAGCCTTCAATACTCTCTCATCCTCTACTACTATCCAAACTCGGAAATCTCCACCTATCCCCCTCTGCAATTGCCTGGTTTAATAGTTACCTATCTGGCAGGGAAAAATCTTATCAAATGGCTCTCATCCTCCTCACCTTTCCTTCCCATCTCCAATGGTGTTCCCCAAGGTTCCATCTTGGGACCCCTTTTGTTCAACATCTTCACCAATGATTTTTACACCTCATGCAAAGAATCCTCCCTTATTTAGTATGCTGACGACTCCACACTTATATCCATCTCAAATAACATTCCTGAACTACACTCCCTGACCCAACAGGCCCTACTATCCACTGAACAATGGCTCTCTCACAACCTATTGATCCTAAATCCCAAAAAGACCAAACTCCTACTTTTCCTTCCCCATTCTCTTTCTCATCACAAAATCTCCTTTTTTATTACGTCTTCTAACAATACAACTATCCAACCTGACACCCACACAAAACTCCTAGGGGTCATTATCGATGACGAACTCAAGTTCAACCTACATATACTCCAACGTATAAAAAAAAAAAAAAACAGAAACTAGGTCTGCCATATTGAAACAAAAAATTCCTAACCCCTGAATCTAGACTTACCCTAGGCCAGGCACTCCTCCTCCCCTCCCTCTTATACGCCGCCCCAGTTCTTACCAATATCCAGGCCTCCACTCTAAACAAACTCCAACAGACTTACCATAAAATAGCCAGATGCATTACTAACTCCCCATACAACTCACACCACTGCATTTCATTAAACTCTCTTCAATGGCTTGAACTTCCCCAATTTCTACTATCTTATCAATTTCATATGCTACACTTTATTCTTTATAACCCCTCCTTCTGTCCATATCTATCTTCCTTAGTCTCCATCTACATCCCATCCCAGACCCTCCATACTTCTAACCAACAATTACTTGATATCTACCACCCAAAAAGGTCAGTAGGCAAACTACTCTACAAACACTCCCTTGCCCATGCTTGGAACAAACTTCCCCTTGACTTACGTTCAATCTCCCACACCTCACACTTTAAAAATGAACTAAAAGCTTATTTTCTCAATTCCAAAACCTGCCCTTGCCATGACCTACCTAGTCTTCCTTCCCTTTATGTACCCTCAAAAGGACCACACTTAGTACCTCATTACACCTCTCTCTCTCTCTCTCTCCAATGTGTCTATTATGCATCTGCATAATTTTATACAAACAAAAAATATTTATTGTTGACCTATTGAACTATATCAATGTAAAATCGTTACTTAGGTTCTTTTTAAAGCAACTTTAACTTTATGCATGTAACCCAACATATGTGACTCGTTTTGCTATAACTGCTATTATATCAATATTATTTAAAATTGTACTTGTTTTAAAATGTACTACTGGAGCTTTTTTCCTCGGGTCTCCACTGAAAATGGGCCACAAGCCTAGATGGACAAACCCGGTTAACAAATGTCAATAAATAAAATAAATAATTATATTTCATACATTGTCTATAGAATGAATGACAGAGCATGTTGTGCCTTACACATACATGCTGCAGATTTTTTACTACGTTTCTATTAAGCTTTTGTATTACTTTGTATTTACAAACAGTAATAAGGTAAATATAAACTGCAGCTGTAACAATAATGAATAATCTCATTAGAAATGTTAGACAATTAAGTAAGAATATATGATGACACAGCAAGCTGAAGCAAGAAAAGCTTACATATGTACTTGTCACCAGAAAGAAAAACCTGTTATAGTAGCAACTTTTAAAATAGTCTGTTGTAACAGCAATTTGAAAATGGCTGCATCCATGACCAGATTAAGACAGTACGTCTAAACAGGCAGGACTGCATCTTTCAAGATTGTATAAATAGTGCTATATTCACTAGTAAACTTTGTCAGTTACATTAGAAATAAATTGTACTGATCCAACTGGAGATGCCTTGCTTGCTGATCATTTATTTTTCTTGTTCTTCTAACTGACTGTATTTTTCCTCACAGGTGCAGTGCTCATAGACACTTTTACATCTTCTTTTCATGGACCACTATATCCAGTTTTCTAGCATCTGTCTTTTGAACTGCTGGTAATAGGTGATCCCACGTGATGTGGACATCAATTTCTATGATGCTTTGTGGCTCGTGTTTTCCGTAAGAAGCAGCATACCCTAGGGTTCGGTCTTGGATCCCCTGTTATTTGGGATATACTTTTTCTGAGGTGCATGCCAAAACCAGTGGGCTATGGCTGACCAAGTTTGCAGATGACTGCAAGCTGGGTGCCGTCATCAATTCCCCTAGTGATGAGGACACCCTCCAAGGGACTCACTCAGACAAATGACTGGTGCTAGAAACATGGCCTCATGCTGAATATCAAAAAATGCATCATCCCCTTTGGGGATGAGTGATGTCCTCAAATTATCACATTAATAACGTCCTAAGCACGCAATCAGTCATGAGGGACTTGGGCACCCAGGTTGATAGCAACCTGACTTTTGATGACAGTGTTGCTTCCGTTGTATGGAAAGTCTTCTACATGGCCCACCTCATAAGTAAGAGTGTCTCATCCAGGGACAAGGAGGTCATAACATCCTTGTAATCTTGTCTTATAAGGCCCATTATTGGGTACAACACCCCTTTCATCATGTACCTCGCTAAGCACATGCAGCAGGTGGAGAGACCACAGAAGTTCCTCACCAGGAGAATCCAAGCCCTATCCCTCTACTCTGTTTCATACAAACTCCTCAGAGGCAAGCTCTGTCTGGCATGCAAAGCAATCACAGACCTCACCTTGAAGGGACTGCTGCATATCCACAAGTCAAGCTCCACTCAAGTAACCCACACATGCGGCCTCAACCTGGTCTGTGACATCAACAAAACTTGCTGGCTGGACAGATTTGTGTCCCAGAGACTCCCCCATCTATGGAACAGACTCCCTCTCCACATCAAGCAGAGTACCTCTTTACCCCTTTTTAAGCGCAACCTGGATAACTGGATAGGAAACAGAAAATATACCCCTGGGATTCCAACCGTGTCCCTGCTGGATGGGGCATCGGGTGCTGATTTGCCTAAACATGGGCTAAACTCCTGGTTAGGCTTATAAGGGCCTCAGGGCCAATAGCCTAGTAACCTCCTATGATTCAGTGTTTTTTTAGTCAATTCAATACCATAATGTTTGCACAACCCCCAATATACAGTCCTCTTGTCTTTAGTATGTCACAACCAGCAATGAGGTGTAGAACGGTTTCCAATCCTGTTTAAAAAAAAAAAATACATTTGTCTGTTTCTCGCACATTTTCAATGGACTTTGTAAACCAAAAAGTGTACGTACCCCACTATCTTGGGCTGTCAGTATTAATGGTTCATCTCTTGGTTTGAAGTAGTCTCTCCTTAACCATTCCTCTGTTTGATCCTGATCAACATGAGGTTCTTCCAGAAGTTTTCTATGCTTACAACTATATTAATGCATCTTCCACATTTATTGCTTTCTCATCTGGTCCTTCACCTTATATTCTTTTTGTTTTCTGGCACATTTAGTTGCTACCTGATTTTTATCTTTATACATATTTTTATATGCGGTTGCCTCCTAAATAGCTTAAAACATGACCTAGCAGGTCCACTTGAGACACTCCAACTATAGCCTCAAAACAGACTACGTACCAGATGAATGGTGGATGGCCACAGTAGTCATCCCTCTTAAGCATGGGCCATCAACTGACACTGTGAACTACAGTCAGATCAGTCTGTCAAGTTTAATATGCAAAGCCACGGAATGAATCGTGGAAAAGATCAACAAGGACACTGGCAACCTACAGACATGGGATTCATTCCAGTTTGGTTTAGTTAAGGGAAGTTCTTTCCTACTCAACCTGGTAGATGTCTTTGAGAGGGTCACCAAGGCTATGGATGAGGGGAAAATGGGGTGATGGTGTGTACTGTCTACCTTGACTTGGCCAAGTCATTCAATACCTCGCTGGATTTCTGGCTGCCTCTCGGATAAAAACCAAGAAGCCAGGAGAGGCGAGACCACCTCCACCAGGAGACTGGCCACCAGTGGAGTACACCAGGGCTATGTGTTGGGTGTGCTCCTGTTTGGCATCTACTTCTCAGAAGTCAAGGCTAATGTTAAAGGTGTCTGGCTCACCTAATTCACAAATAACTGTAAATTGGGAGCCATCATAGATCCTCCCATGACACCAGCATCCTACTACAGAGTAACACAAACAAATGACTGGTTTCAAAGTTATGGGGAAAAAAAAACTCAATGTGAAGAAATACATTACAGTGCCCTTTGAGAAATCGTCCACCCAAGCTAATTACTTAAAACACTCTTAGCAGCTGACCAGGTAGTTGGGGATTTGGGAACATATATACACACAGTAATCTGGCCTTTGACCAGCACATAGTCAAGACTGTAAGAAAAATTATTCTAGATTGCCCAACTCATAAGCAAGGGTATAGCATCCAGGTCCAAGGAAGTTAAAGTACTACTCTACACAGTCCTTATCAGGCCCATTACTGAGTACAATGCACCCCTTGTCACATACCTAACCAAGCACTTGCAACAGCTGGAACACCCTCAAAGGTTCCTCACACAGGCTCTATCTCTGTACTCAGTCTCCTACTGGTTACTGAAGAGCAATCTATGCCTGGCATGTAAGGTATCCTCAGATCCAGCTCTGATGGATCCCTTGCACATCTCAAAAAACAGCACCAGAAACACTAGATCCAAGGACCTGAACTTTGCCTGCTCCAACTCTTTGTGAAACAGAGTTCCTATTCAAACAAAAACTGGATCATCAGATGGCAAATGACAAATTCATCCCTTTGCTTGCTCCCAATGTCTTTGATGGATAGAGGTCATCAGCAAGAAAGTTAATCTCCAACTAACACCCTCCCCACATAACCCTCAGCTACTTCCTTACAAACTTACCCCACCATACAGGTGCCAAAGTAGTTGCGTTCAACAATGCGTTGGTTGCACAGCTAGGCTTATAAAGACCTTGGTGGTCATTAGGATTATATAAACCAATGAATCTATGAAGAATGGAAACCTGGTTTGTATATTTACAACTCAACTGAAACTCTCTACCTTGTGGAATTACAGATGCTTTTGTCATCTCTCTCTGTATGAATCAAAGGGAAATGGAACTATGGTGGTTTTCACACCAGTTTCCCAGGAGTGGTCCCTTTAATGGTTATCATACTGGTGTTCAATAAACCTGCCACCCTAAAAGAAAAAAAATGAAGCTCTGCTGAAAAGTTTAGACCTTTCTCTTTCAGAAGGAGCACCACCAGCACAGTAAAGGGGACAAGGGCTTTTTTCCATGGTCCATCTCTTCTGGGGACCAGAAAAGGCAGGAGTAGAAAACTTATCCTTCTTCCTTCTCTGGCACTAATCGCCAGCAGCCTAGAAACTGATTGTGGGGTAAACGCTAGGTGCATCTGATCACTCTTGGGGATGCCCTGGTATCAGAAGAAGGAAAATACTCTATCCTGTATTTTACTTTATAATGCTCAACATCTAGTTATTTAATGTTACCTTTACCTAACTTTCTGCAGAATGGCTCAGTCTGCCTCCCATTTGGAATAGTTGTGCTGGATGGGCACATGAGAAGGGAGAAGGAAGAGGGATGGAACTAGATTCCTAACTGTTCACAGGGAGTGGATGAACCACTTGCAGACTGTGCCAGTTTTGTCCTTCCTCCTACCCCAATGTCCCCTTCTTCTCCAGCTTCTTTGCCATCATCTGATGATCCATGGGCTGCTTCCTGACAAATGGGCCAGTCTTGCAAGGATAATTTCTGCCTTACTGTGGAATTGGGGAATAAAAAAGTTGCTTCACTATTCATGACTGCCTTTTTCCTATTTTTAATACACCCTGGAAAGATTTCCAAAGCAAAAATCCCTTCTCTAAGGGTGCATTCAAAAGCTCGCCTACTATGTCCTCAGGTAACACCAGAGCCCCAACTCAAGCATGATACCCAGTTTTTGAAGTGCTGCTATAGAAACTGCATCCACTTCATTTTAAATGCACTTAATCAAATGCTTCTGCATTCTTTGGTAGAGCTGAATAAGCATCAGGATCTGGTATTTCAGGACTTTACAGCAGTTAGTCCTGAATTCCCATGGATAACTCCACTACTCGAGTCACGATTCCTGACTGGTACATAATGTGCAGCTGGCAATTAATTGCTCTAAAGACCACTGCACAGGAGTTATAGGGAGGTCACTGGTAGGGTATCCTCAAAGGTCTCAAAAACCAAAAGGACTTCTGGAGGCTTAGACTTCTCCAGGCCTAGGAGACTGAAATCTTTTTCTGCTACCAAAGGTTTCTTTAATTTCCCATTTAAAGTATTCACTCATTCTTGTGAGGGTATCCCAAAAAGCTGCATCAACTTGCAAGGAACCCTTCATCTCAGTCTAGAGAGGATACTATCAGATGTACAGGATAGGTTATCTACTTCCTCCTCCTCTGGGAATAAAATGGAGTCTGCAACCTGCAAGGTGTTGTTCTTCCTCCTAACCAGGTTTGGAGGAGTGGGACCAGAGGCCTGTAAGCCACCATTTGCTACTGCTTAAAGAGCTCCTCAGCCAAGTGCTTCACATCTTGGATAAATATTGAGCAGAAACTCTCCTCCTTCAAGGAGAACCTCAATGTGGCCTGAACTATTTATGACAGTATTCTTTCAATGGATAAAACAAAAAAAATGCCTTTTAAAATCCTACTGTTCACCACCTGCTCCTCTTGTCCAAGACTCTTCCTACTCCTAGACATTCAAAGATGGAAGAACAGGTTCTTTTTCTTAAGACACCAAGCAGCTACCTAAATGTCTGCCTCCAAAGGGGTTAGGTGACTTATGAGAAAAGTACCTTTAACAAAAAAGCCAGGGAAGCACTGTGGAACCCTTGGTGAAAAATCAAACACTACCAAAAGGTGGACCTTAACGGAAAGGTAGCCAAAGTCAAAAACTATATAATGTAGTCCAGAACATCTGGCACAAGAACTGAAAATGATTTAATTCATTAGAAATAGGCAAATCCATTAAACATGTCTACATGCTGTTGTATGTATTCCATTTGCTGGACATTTGAGCAAAGATCTGGATGACCCTAGGTGGGTATGCAGTACTCAGGACCATCAGCAGAAGTGGAGAAACCAAATGGTTAGTTGGAAGGGAATTACATTCTGAGTGAGGATTCTCAGACATTTGTCCCCTACAGCCTATGGTGTGTTGCGACTATGGCAACATAGTTTGGTAAACACCATGGAGGCTGTGCTGAGACCAAAGTTTACAGCATGAAACTGCTAATGGCTTGCACCTACCTCATTGACTATCTTTATGACCAAGTAAATATCTTTAAGATCCAAAAAGCACAATCTAGTCTTCTGTTGAAAATGAAGGATTAATTGCTTGCACTAAAACCATCTGGAATGTTTCATTAGAATAAACCTGTTTAAAATGCGTAGATCAAGAATTAGTCCAAGATCTGTAAATGCAGCTAAAAATGTCAGAAACCACTAATTAAAACATAATTCAAAATCTGATAAAACTGGAAGTTCTTGCCTATGGGTATAAGCTAGGCAGATACAAGCAGTAAAATGTTTTTAGTTCCTTTAGACTTGTATACAAGTCAGGCATGTTTTTTTTTATCAACCAGAGGAGAAGTTGTGGACAGTAATTAATAAAAGAGATGAGAAATATTTTATTTTATCTGGGAGGGGAAGATGGCAAGAGTCATGGGGATAAGTTGATCATTCCAATAGAACAGGAGGTTTAGGATTACCTGACTCGAAGGAATATTTTAGAGAGTTACATTGTTAAGGCCCTTATACACAACAGAAGCAGAAAGTTACAATTCAAAGTGAAAAGGTATGATGAAGCAGGGGGTAATTCAAGAAATAAAAAAGGGTGTATACTAAGTGCTAAGCCAGCACAAGAATAGAGAAAGGAGATTGTGACAATAGGGATGTCTGCAATTAGGGGTACACAGAATCGGAAAGATGGAACTGGAATTTACTGGAGGAAGTTGGCAAAGCAACTAAGGTATTGGGAACAAACAGAGAGGGAAAGGTAACAGAATGGGGAGAGGCCAAGAAGACATTTGGACAGCAGGCCTTGCCCAATCAATGACTTGTACAAGGAAATAAGTAAAAAGAATGGAATAGGGGAATCCTAAATGAAAGAACTACACTTGAGTTTTTTAAAAAAAGGGATAATTAATATGGCATATTTAATACTGTACAAATTACTACAGAAATCAATCAGAGGTGGTCAGAAAAGACTGGGAACATAGATTAGATAAGCAATTCACAAAGACATAATGGGAGGACATATGTATGGCTTCCAAATATTCAACAAAATCTATAAGATTTAGGATTTCTACCTGGAGGTCTTTGCATGGGTATATTTATACTCCAAGCAAACGCCAAATAATATTTCCTCAGGTAGATGGCAAATGTTGGAGGTGTGATGGTGAAGAAAGAGGTGCCCCTGACTTTAAAAATTTCCTACACGTACTCCGTAAGGAATACTGGGTGAGCAAAGGAGATACAGGATCTGAATTGTCCAGGCATAATAAGGCCTTAAGTTTAAAGCTGGTGGCTGTCAAAAAAACATTTACTAGAAAATGGAAGTCAAAGTCTAAACCAACCATACCTGAAGCAGTGAATATTGTAAGAGATAAAAGCAGGATCTTTAGAAAAGAGTAGGAGTAAATTGCACACAAAAAAAAAATGGAAACGGTGGGAATACATGTAGAAAAACATTTTGGAGGAGGAATGAGGGCAAAGAGAAGGCAGGAACTGAACAATTTATGTAATTTTGGTTTGATTATATTGTACAGAATATATGTGATATATAATGTTTGCAAATGTGAACCTATTAATACAGTTTGTTCATTTTTATATAAAATGTAAGTTTGTCTAGGTCAGAAGTGGCAATTCAGTAAAGTTTTTTTATTAAAAAAAGAACCTTGAATAACATGTAAGCCTCTTCTGGTCAGACAGGCTCTCTGATACCCTTTTTACAAGGAGGTTGACAGTCTCTCTTTTTGCCACAGTCCTCTGAATAATTCATCAGGTTGCAAGAAGGAGCATGGTGGTGTGTGTTGGGGGGGGGGGGGTACTGTGTAGCCTCTAGCTGTTATAGTCGAAGTGCACTAATCCTGCATGATGGCCATCCACATAGGAAGAAGGAACACACAAGCACCAACTGCCTCCAAAGCTGGATGATCAAACATGGCTTTTGGAATTCTGTTGCTGTCACCCCAAGGAACAGGAATCATATATAATCCCAGATTTTGCCTACTATTCTTACTTTTGGTGGACATCTGCCCAGGGCCATACTGGTTCTTCACAGACAGACGATTCCTCCATTACTGAAATTTCCATTTGAACCATCTTGCCTGTGCCCCAACAAAGGTACACTGTGGCATCTAAATCAAATGCCCACACCAATGACAGTCTTGACATCTTTCTAATTTCCTTGTAGGTTTTCTTTCACTTTAGTCCACTGAACATGTGGGAGAAAAAGACAAATGCAATTTCTGCTAAAAAACAACTGGAAACAGTTGCACATCTTGTTGCGTGGTGTGATCATGGCAGAGGGCCTGTAAACTGAACGACATAGTAATATGGAAAGACTGTTGCATTGGGGATGGTGCAAACAATGTAATATAGAAGTAGCTGAGAAGCATTGGAAATGAACCATAAAGCATTAAAGAGAATGATGAAGTTTATATCACATAGGATCACTCATTACCAACAGTTCAAAAAACAGATGTGAGAAAACCAGGTACAGTAGTTCTAGATTCATAGGTGCAAAGGTGAATACTAAGCTAACTGCCCTGAAGGGCCAGTTTAAGCTTGGCCAATATCCTGAAGTCAGAATCAAACCTTGTACCTTGTGTTTATGAGGTGAAGACCAACCATTATGCCAAACCCACCTCACTGGGTGAGCTGCTTTTGTGGGCCATTTTAAGCCTAGCCAATTTTCCTTCCAAAGTCGAGAATCAAACCCTGAACCTTGTGTCTCCGAGGTAACCATCTTAATCATTCATGAAAATAAACAAGAGTAGGGTTGAAGAAAGATACCCAGACAATTCCAATAGTAGTAGGAGCAACAGGTCTAAAAGAAATTTACAGTCGCACTATGGTATCCTACCATTACATGCAACTTCATATGAATTCAGGAGTCAATTCTGGGCACACTGCAGGCGCTGCAAAGAGCCCTTTTGGCTAACAAAGACTGAAACAATAGTAACTTCTGGAATTTTAATTAGAAATGGGGTCCATTCCCATCATGGTATTTGAAATCCAAAAGACTTACAGAAATTAAACCAGAAGGAACTTTAGCATGTGTGACATTTTATTTTAATTTTATTTTACATCTGTTGACTGGGATAGTACGACTGGATGCATGTCCATTTTCAGCGGAGGCCTGGGGAGAAAAGCTCCAAGGGTAAGCAGATACAGCATTGCATATACAGACTATTTACAGAGATTACATACGTAAGCAAGTTCCACAGGTTACAGTTAATCCTGAATGCAAGTCAGGATTAAATTAAATTACACAGTAAACTGGTTAACAGATTTTTACACATTCTAGAGAGAGTTAGCCAGGCTTGATACATTGACATAGCCAGTTAAGTGACAAATGTTGTTTGAGTCTAGTTTTAAATTGACCTAAGGTGGAAAGTAAGGTAATATCAGCTGGAAGAGAGTTTCAGGATCTACTTACAGAGTTTGCAAAGAGAGAATCACCGGCTGTGTTATTAATTTTGCTAGTCTGAATTAGTAGTTTGTTAGAGGATCGAATCAGTCTAGGATTGTTATAGGGGGGTGATAATATTTTAAGTGCAGGAGTATTGTCCGGATTATAGAGGATTTTATAGGCCATAATCAGTTGGTTATACTGGATTAGGCTGGGTAGTTCAAGCCACCCAAGCTGATTTAGATTAATGCAATGATGTGTCCCAAAAGGCAGCCCAGTGGCAAACCTGGCAATGTGGTTGTAGCAAATTGAGAGTTTAAGGACAGTCTTGTTTAAATTCGAGAGTAGAAGGGATGCATACAGAAGGGTTGAAAGAAGGTGAAAGCGATCTATGGCAATTTTAGCTGGAGGGGTTAGGAAGGCTTTTATTCTGTAAAGTGACCCTAGTTTTTTATTGATGGTTTTGATAGTTTGGTTAACATGTAGGTCAAATTTTAGATTATTGTCTATGATGACACCTAATAGTTTTGTAGAGGGGTCAGGGGAGATTATTGTGCCATCATTTGATTTTATGGTAAAGGTGAAAGCGGTAGACCTACGTGTTGGTGAAAATAACAGTATTTTAGTTTTTTTGGGATTTAGGATCAGACGATGTTCATAAAGCCAGTTTTCTATTGTATTAAAGGTGGTCTGGGTAGCTGACCATAACTCTACTGGAGATGTGGCTGAGCAAATCAGAGTAGAGTCATCAGCATATGGGATACAGCTGACTTTTGGGATGACAGTATAAAGGTCATTAATGAAGATGGAGAACAGCAAGGGCCCTAATATAGAGCCTTGTGGTACTCCCAAGGGTGTTGGGTAGAAGGTTAGAGAGTTTGTACTGCCAGAGGACAGCCTGCTGTCGACCATTCAGGTAGGATTGAAACCACTGAAGGGCTCGAGTATCTAGACAGAATGTTTGCAGGGTGTGGATTAAAAGTTGGTGATCAACCATATCGAGTGCCTTGGAAAGATCCAAGAAGAGGGCTGAGGATATATAATTATTGTTGCGATTATGGTTTATGGTGTTGGTAAAGGCTAGGAGGGCTGAAGTAGTGCTGTGATGAGGACGGAAGCCATGCTGAGTGTCTGCCATAAGGTGATTCTGGATTAGGTGGTGCATGAGTTGTCTATGAATACATTTTTCCATAATCTTTGCAAGTGGAGAGAGTATAGCTATTGGCCTATAATTGGAGAATTCTGTAGAGCTGCCTCCTTTGTAAAGTGGGATAACATAGGATATTTTCCAGATGGTGGGAATTTTAGCTTCTACTATGGTTCGATTGATTAGTATTGAGATGGGGTAAGCAATAGCATCAGCTGATTTTTGTAGGTACTTGGAACGGAGTTGATCAGCAGAAAGTGTAGTGGGTTTTAATTTTTTGATCAAGGTACGGATAAGTGAAGTGGTGACTGGTTGGAAGCTGAACACAAGTAGGTTTCTAAGGGTGCTACTTTCAGGACCAGGGGAGCTAGGAGGTAGTTGGCTAGCTAGGGCTTGAATTGTCTCAGTAAAGAATTAGTTAAAACTATCAGAAACATCTTCAGGGGTTTTATCAATAGTAGCAGCAGGGATTGGGGTTGAAGTTTGTCCAGGATGTAGTAGATTATTTAAACCTGCCCAAAACTTCTGAGGGTTATTTTGATTTACTGTCTGTAAATTACAGTAGTATTGTTTTTTGTCTTGTAAAATTGATTTTTTGGTTTCGTTCCTGGATTGCCTGTACTTAATGTGATCTTAAGGGTCTTTAGAAGAACGCCATAAAAGCCCATGCTTTGTTTCTAAGGGTAATTTTGAGTTTAGACTCTTTAGAAAGCCATGGCGTAGTTTTTGCCTTGGTTCTCTTTGAACGAACAGGTGCATGCAAATCAAGGATCTCAAGGAATTTGTTGTTAAAGTACGCAACTGCTTCCTCTAAAGGGAGGTGTTTTAGAATAGACCAATTACATGACTTTAGTTCTTGTTAGAATTTGGCAGAGTCAAAGTTTTTATTGTTTCTAACCTTTCGGAGTAAGGGTTGTTGGGAATTAATGGTTTTGTGCTTAATTACATATGTGAGAAGGTGATCACTTAAGCCATCAAGGAGGGTACCAGAGGTGTACAGTTGGGGGTGACTATTTATGAGTACCCAGTCAAGTATACTTTCTTTTTGGTTGGGTTTACCTATCCTGGTAGGGGTGGATATAATTTGTGTAAATGCATGCAAGTTAATATGGGTGGTTGGGGATTCTGAGGAACAGGTGCCCCAGTCTATATTAAAGTTCCAAGTAGTAGGGTTTCTTGGGGGTAGTGACATGATAGCCAGTGCAGGATATCTTCAAATGTAGATATATTGTTACCTGGGGGAATGTACATACAGATGATATTAATGCATTTATTTTTATTAAGTTGCAATTTGCTGGTAAGAATCTCCGGGTTATTAATCTGAGGTGGTTGTATTACATCTATGGTGACATTCAACTCAGTCACCAACTCAGATTTATAGAGTACAGCTACCCCACCCCCCTTCCGCGGAGCACAATCCAGCCTGTGTATGTTGTACCAAGGTGGTAATACTTCATTGTCTTTAGTGTTAGGTTTTAACCAGGTTTCAGATAAACAGAGAATCTCAGGCGAGTGGACATCCAGAAGTGCATGCAATTCATGTACCTTGTTATTAATGCTTCTAATATTGAGATGACAGACTAGGAGAGAGTTAGTTGGCCTATTAATTGTAGGTTTGTAGCGTAGACTGCAAGTAGAGGGGGTATGTGTATCTGAAGTGAGTGGGCCAGGGTTGGGGTGAATATCACCACCAAGTATTTATTAGGTTGAGTCTATACTTTGTGATGAACTTCAGGAATTTGTTTTAGTTTGTGGTAGTGTTTGGATCTAGAGATAATGTGCCTGGGGTTGAGATGTTGAAAGACTGAACAAGATGTTGGATAGGATCTGGTACTGTTAAGTATGGTTGAAGGTGGAAGGATTTACAGCTGGGGTGATGGTATGGCCTTTTGGGGCCTGAAATCCCGTGAGAAACTGGTTTTTATACAAGGTAAAGAGGTATGGTGCAAACAAGAGGGGTAGTAAAGAGGATTATCTGTGATTCAGCTAGTGAGTTAAGGAACTGTTTTACCTGGTGATGCAACACCAGAAGATAGAGTGGTGAGGTAAAGGTACTGGAAGGGGGGATGGGAGAATGCCAGATGAAAGCTAATAGGTGCTATTAAAATGTAGGTAAAAGAATAGGGGTGGGTGGAATTATCCCAGATGAAAGCAGATAGGATCTAGAAAGTGGGGGAGTGGCTATAGTACTACAAAATTTAGAGATACTGGTGGTGGGGAGCGTAGTGAGGGCGAACGTAGCGGGGCTATTGCAGTTTACAAGGTTTTCTAAGGTGTCCTAAAGCTATAAGGTAAGTAGCATTATATAAAATATGGAAGATGCACAAGAGTTTATACCAAAGTGCCCAGATATCCTTAGGCAGCCAAAGAATCCTGTCCAGTCTGATAGGAAGGGCTGCCATTACATCCAAATCTATCCATGACTCTCTGATAACAAGAAAAAAATTTGTCCGCAAGAGGCACCACCCAGGAGCTTGAGGAAGAAAATCAAAAATCTTCCTGCAGAATCTTTTCAGGAGATGAAGGGAAGTTAAGACGGCCATGCCCCCCTCCCCCCACTGTTTTTGAATGAGCTCAAGAATTTTCTCAATTTTAGGCTCATCAAGAGGGAATACTGGGGAAATGTCTAGAACAGCTAACCTGTGAAGGCAGTCAGCATGTTGCATCCTACTAGGCCACTTTTTTCAGTTTCCTAGGTCGGGAGGCATCTGATGATTAGGAAGAAGCTGAAAAGCCAGACCTGCAACTACACTTCTATGGCGACCTTTCAATCCTTTATGTAGGGGGCAGTGGAAACAGGGGGTGCAGAAGCAGAACACTAAGCTGAATAATGAATGGGTTCAAGAATCACACTTCTGCAGCATTGAAATTAGAAGCCATTCGGTTGTACTGCACCAGTGCTTCATAAATGCAGTGCCATGTGTTAAATTCCCTCCTTCACAAGTAACCAAAACAGACACATTCAAGTTTGCCAATAAAGCTGCAGCTTAAGGCATCAGAATGCCAATGGTTAACATCTCATGAATCCAATACAAATATGGACTACAAACTTCCCTTCACCACCTGTAAACCATCTTTCAAACAAACCAGCCCCTTAGAATGCATAGCACATTAGGGATACCAGCGTATCATAACAGTTCTTACTGGTTTGCTGAACATCAGTTATCAGAAATTAACAAAATGAGCAGATCTGAAGTAGTCGGTCAGTTCTCTAGCTGCCACATTATTCATTAGCATAACGTCCACCCAAGTAGCCATAAATACAACGGATTGATGATAATACCATCAAAACAGGTGACCAAATAAAGGTTCCGGATGTGGATATTTTCAGTGCGTGTGTGGGGGAAAGCTTCTGCAATGTTAATAATACTGTCACTGCACTTGCAGGGCATATGGACACCTCCCCTGTATTGCAGGGTTTCTGCATCTCCAAGCTTGGCTATATAACACTAACACTTCTCATTTCAATTCAGAGTATCAACTTGCCTTAAACCTAGCTGAAGCAGTAAAGAAAAAAGTCGTACCGAGAGAAGTTTGGTTCTTTGGAGCTTTGCTTACTGAAAATGGGGAAATTCTGTTATTAAAGCTGAATTGAGATTTTGTTTTATGATACATTCCTCTAACAAGCAATCAGATTCCTGCTTAATAAGGTCCAGTGCAGTGTTAGAAAACTGAATTAATTCTGCCCACATACTGCCAGTGACAGATGTTTTGTCTGCATACTTTAAGCCACAATATCACATTGAGCCTTCATATCTTTAGGAAACTATAAAATGCATTGTAATAACTCTAATGACTTCATCCATCTAAATTAATGAACGTTTTAAATTTCAACCTACTAGCATCAGGGAGTTTGGTTACTGAAATCACTTGACAGCTTGGTCTGTACCGATTAATTCAAAATCCCACTCCTGTTTCTCTCAGCAACCACACACTGATGGATCACTTCTACCACTCCGAACATCTTCTGTTCAATTTCCTTGAGTGCTTTGCAAATATTTATCTTAACTCCTTCATATCAAAACAAAAATTAAAAAAATGTGGCATTTTAAGGATGTACAAATAGAACAGAGAACGCTATCACCTTATAAAGGTCTTCCTATGTATTCATCACCATACAGATACTCTTACTTGAGCTTGGGAATGAGAAAGGGGTGATGGAACAATAAGTTCACTATTAGACAGTCAGCGCAAAGTTGAAATACTGCATGTAGCATAAGTAAAGCTGCAATAACTTTCTTTTTAGCACTCTAAGAAATGAATCTAATGCACACTAACATGTAAAATAATGCCACGGCATTAAACACACAAAAGGTCTTTTAAGTTCAAAAATTATCTGGCAAACATATGACTGTAAAACATTACAATCAAGCAGTACCCTGAAATTGATTGACAAGTGCCAAGCAGGTCGCTTGCAACAAGCTGCACAGGAAAAGAGTGACCAGTGCAAGTATACAAAGCAATTCACTTGCAAATAAAATACCAATCACTTAAACCCTTTTTTCACATTACAATATTGCATTTAAGTCCTTGATAGCTGCAGACAACAGAACAGCCATTGGTATATGTGTGCAGGAATTGGATTTTAATCCGTAACTATAGTGACATAGTTCTGTTAACAGTCTAGGTCACTGGATGTCTGAGCATCTTATATAGGCTTTTATCCATCAGGGTTGTGGTTTTGGATGCTGCCACTGCAATAAAACCCTTGGTGGAGAAAATATGGAGCAACACACAAACTCAACCTACCCTGGGGTGGACACATACTGCCCTTACTGCCACTGCAACATCTCCACATGGATAGCATGGTGCTAAAACAGAGACCCATTTTATAATCTTGCCTTCTCCCTGTAAAAAGCTAACTGTATGCCACAATTATCCTGTGAAGAAAGTGCAGTATGAATGGGATATTAAGACAAACAGGCAGGAGAGTCCAGACACCAAAATAAATCAGGAAAACAGAAAAAATAAATGTAATGCATCTGTCAAGAGAACATGTTTAGCAGACCCACAAGACTAAATATGAGCTCCTACCTGTGCCATGCACCCAAGCAACACAGGCCAGTACAAAGCTGAGCAGTGTACTGACAGATTACCTAGCTAGGGAAATGTCTTCTGTAGCTAGCCCCAAATCTGTAATGTACCCAGTGAGAGCAGACAGACATCTTTAGTAGGAAACTTTTAATGTCTGCTATCACGATGCATTATAGTTTATATAAAAAAAAAAAACAGTTGCAACAAAGAAACTTTAGCTACATTACAGCAACAAAAGTTGTATGTTTTTTTCTAAAGACACGACTGAATAGCAGTGTCAGTAATGAACTTGCTTTGCAAACTAAAGCTGGAGAAATACCATCTTTAAAAATTTTTGGAAATAAGACAATGAGATTTCAACAAGCATTTTCTTGAGGACATAAGGCTGCTAAATGAATTGCCTTAATCAAGACATTTAGCTACGGACCTAAAATGTATAAACCAATTTAGCAAATGAATAAAGCTTTCAGCGGATGCACCTGTTTTTAGAGAAAAATAGTACTGACTGACCGAATTAAAGAACTTGATTTGCTTTGAAGAGTTTCTGTGACTAAGCGCAGAAGAAAGACATTCACAAGAAAATGCAGCTCACTTCCAGCTCCATAGAATTAATGTGCTGCAGGGAAATCTGTCTGAAAAAGTAGGAGCTTTGTCACAAGAAATGTGACCACGTTTGCCAATGTGAGTCTATTAGCCAAAGCTAGAGAGGATTAAAAGTATTTTACTTATTCTTGATGAAGATTACTAAGAAAAATACAGCCAAGCGAGACTTTTCACTGTGTGATGATACCTTGAAACCTCTTGCATTAGAGGCACATGGGATATGCAAATGACCCCATAAGGACTTCAGGTGTTTCAGCTATATGGCAATTCTGAATGAACATGACTTTTTCTTTTTGAGTCTGTTATGGACAAATTCAGGTCAATAAAGGCCAATAAGTGGTGTTTGGCTTTAGCTGAAACACCTGATGCCCTTAAGAGGTTATTTGCATATATCTCATGTTGCCCGTAATGCAAAAGGTTTCAAAGTATCACACAGTGAAAAGTCTAGCTTGGCTAGATTTTTCTTTTAGTTTTTTTAACTGATTAGTTGTTCTGTGTGACCTTGGTACTTACTGCTTTGTCTTGATGAAGATAAAGAAGAAACAGCAGCCCTTGCACAAAAGTTCAAGTGCATAAAGCCCAGAAAAAAAAAAACAAACAGTCATATATAGTCTTTACAAGACTGCAAAGTCCTAAAACGCTCTTACAGAGACTACTGATCAATCGTCTCAAATTCCCTGCCTGTGGGATGAATATTGTCAATGCAAACCTTTTCTGGATCTAATTGCAAACAAATAAAAAATACAAACCTTCAGTTTCAGCATTACAACATTCTAGTCTTTGGGGCCGTGACTGCCTATAGCTATGTGAATCAATTGTTACATTTCCTGTAGGGGTGTTTTTGTTACACTATAATTTTGTGCTTTTTGATAGGAATCTCTCTCTATCCCCACCTGTCTTTGGACATGTTCAGCTTTAATGATGATGGATATCACATCTAGGGAGTTATTGGGCATTTTTTTCCTGCAGATTAAACAGAACTGTTAATTAGAATAATCATTAGATACAAGGACTATACTTGTGGAATTGGACTACTTGTTGCAGGCAAGAAAAAAGGGCCCTAGTTTAGCTGGAAGCAGAGCCAGCTTACACATACAGGCCAACTACATGTCCACCTATGACACCTTTCTTCCAATTTAATTTATTCATTCATTCTTTAGAAAAAGTACAGTTTTGTACCTACCATAAATGTAGATGTTCGAAGATCCACATTGCTGCAGTCCTTACATATGGGTAGTCCGCTGTCCTCGGTCGGCCCGAATACCAAAGTATTAGGCTGACGTCGGTCATGGGCGCTCAGAACTGACATCAGAGCGTCAGGGTATAAAAGCGCATGACCGACGTCATATCCTCAGTCTTTTCTTGCCCCAGATGTCAGAAGGCCCTAAAAAGAAAGGCCACAGCCCAAAAACAGGATACCTCCCAAAAACCTGCCCAACAACAACCATCACCCAAACCATATAACCATGCCAAACTACAGCGGGAAGGAGGGAGGGTATTGACTGCAGCAATGTGGATCTTCGAACATCTACATTTATGGTAGGTACAAAACTGTACTATGTTCTTCATCTCACATTGCTGCAGTCCTTACATATGGGTAGAATCCCAAAGCAGAGGTAAAGGGAGGATGGCAAAATCATAAAGCATTAGGGGCTGCTAAAATGCCCTGCAATATTGCAGTAGCAAATCCAGCCCTAGACTTAGAATAAAGAGGAAGGTGGTAATGTTTAGAAAAAGTATGTACTGAACTCCAAGTGGCTGCTTCCAAAATATCTTTTGTAGCTACCCCTCTTAGAAAGGCAGTAGAAGTGGCAGTAGCTCTAGTGGAATGAGGTCTGATTCCAGCCGGAATCTCCTTACCATGATGGGAATAACAGAAAGAAATACAAAAACCAATCCACTTAGAAATAGTTTGTTTTGACACAGGTTTTCCCTGAGAACCCAAAGCAAAAGAAACAAACAACTGCTGAGATTGCCTGAACCCCTTGGTTCTGCTCAAATAATAACGCAACTGCCTGTGAATATCCAAAGTATGCAAAATCTTCTCCCCTTTATTTTGGGGGTTTGCATAGAAAGTAGGCAAATGAATAGTTTGGTTCAAGGCCACACTAGAAACCACTTTAGGCATAAAGGAAGGATTAGTACGCAAAGATACCCTATCCTTATGGAAAATCAGGAAAGGTTCCACTGCCATAAGGGCCTGTAATTCAGAAACCCGTCTTGCAGAGGTAATGGCCAACAAAAAAGCAGTCTTCCATGATAAATACTTTAACTCGGCAGTAGCTGCAGGCTCAAAAGGTTGTAGAGTAAGTTTTTCCAACACAAAATTGAGATCCCAAGCAGGAGTAGGAGCTCTACGTGGGGGTCTTATGTTCTTTGCCCCTCTAAGAAATTGCTTAAACAAAGGATGAGAAAATAAAGGAGGGTCACAGTCATAGTGAGCAGAAATGGCTGCAGCATGAACCTTTATCGAGGAGAAAGACAAACCCTTGTCCAATAACTCAGTAAGATATTGAAGAGAAACACTTAAATCAGGCTTGGAAACATCAAAGTTCTTTGCTTTGCTCCAAATAAAAAATCTCCTCCATTTATCAGCATAAACTTTCCTTGTACTAGGCCTTCTGGCCTCCAAAATAACATTCAAAACTTGTTGTGGAAGCTGAGACCCTCCAGGGTCTAAAACAGAATATGCCAGGCTGTTAGATGCAGAGACTGAATCTTGACATTGAGGAAGTGATTGCCCTCCTGAGACAAAAGATGCGGAATCAAAGGCAGAGGCCATGGAGGCTCCCGTACTAAACTCCTCAGTAGTGGGTACCAGTGCTGTCGAGGCCAATCCGGCGCTATCAGAATCATGGATGGCTTGTCTTTTCTGGCCTTCAAGAGTACCTTGGGAATGAGAGGCAGAGGTGGAAAGGCGTAGACATGAAGATTGCTCCAACTGAATGATAGAGCATCCACCTTCCAAGCTGTGGAATGAAACATTTTTGTGCAAAACTTTGGCAACTGGCAATTTAGTGGAGAAGCGAACAGATCTATGTCTGGAGTCCCCCATAACACTGTCAACTTTTGAAATACATGAGGATCCAGTTTCCACTCGTGAGGATCCACTATTTGTCTGCTCAACACATCTGCTAAGGAGTTCTGTGCTCCCGGTAGAAACCTTGCCTGAAGATTGAGGTGTAAACTGAGAGCAGTCTCCCACAAAATCATCGCTTGCCTGCAAAGAGGGTACGAATGGGTTCCCCCTTGTTTGTTGATGTACCACATGACAGTAGTGTTGTCTGTTTGAATCAACACCTGCCCTGGGAGAAGTAAATCCTTGAAAGCCATCAATGCAAATGGGACTGCTAACATCTCCTTCAAGTTGATATGCAAATGTTGAAGTCTGACAGGCCACGTGTCTTGCACCCATTTTCCATTGAGGTGTGCTCCCCAAGCCTTGTCCAAGGCATCTGTCGTTAGAATCTGACTCGCCTCTGGTCGGGTCACAGATAGTCCCTTGTTTAGGTGACATTCCTGAGCCCACCACAAAAATTCCTTCTGAATGCAAGGTATTATCTGAATGACAGTGTCCAGATCTTGGCAGTGTTGTGTCCATACATTTTTGAGATACCATTGAAGCTTCCTCATATGCAGTTTGGCATTGGGAAGCACCAGAATACAAGATGCCATGAACCCCAAGGCTTGAAGGACTGTCCTTGCAGTCAGCCTGGACTGTAGAGACATTTGATGGAAATAAAGAAAAAGGCTTCTTTGTTTGTCCGGGGTCAAAAAAGCCATCTGGGAAGCTGTATTCAGTCTCACACCCAGAAAGCACATGTCCTGAGAGGGTACTAGACTGGACTTTGTTTCGTTCACAGAATACCCTAGGCATCTTAACACTACCATCACATACTGTAGATGATGAAGAAGTTCGTCCTTGTCTTGTGCAATAATCAGGCAATCGTCCAAATAAGGATAAATCTGTATTCCTCTTAACCTGAAAAAGGCTATCACTGGAGCCAGAACCTTTGTGAACACTCTGGGCAGTAGATAAGCCAAAGGGCAATGCAGAGAACTGATAATGTAAATTTCCAGCCCGAAAACGCAGGTACCTCCTGCAACTGGGCCTGATAGGAACATGAAGATAAGCCTCTTTGAGATCCAGAGTTACCATCCAGTGATCTTTTCCCAACAGAGGTAAAAGCTGTTGTAACGTCAGCATTTTGAACTTTGAAATGTCCAGATAAGTGTTGAGGATAGATAAATCCAAAATTGGTCTCCACGTGTTCCCTTTCTTTGGTACTAGAAACAGGCGAGAGTAAAATCCTAGGCCCACTTCTGACAGAGGAACTGGCTGTATAGCACCTATTTGAAGAAGTAAAGAAATCTGCTTGTGAGCCTCTATCCTTTGCCGAGGAGGAACGTCTGGCATGCCTTTGAAAGGAGGCAATGTATGGAAATAGAACTTGTAGCCTCGGTTTATAATGTCCAATACCCATTTGTCCTGGGTGACTAAAAGCCAGTTTTGCTTGAAAAGTGCTAACTTTCCTCCCAAAGGAGCTGCCAGGCAAGAAGAATCTGGCAGCTGAAAATGCAGGTCATTGGGCCTGTTTACGAAAGGACTGGCCCCTGCCCTCACCTGCAGATTGTGCAGGCGAACTCCAAGTTCTAGGCCTAAATGTACTGTGAGCTCTGCCCCTGCCACGTCTAGATCTACCCCTAGACTGAGAATCAGAAGAAGGGTACGACCACCCCTTAGCAGGCCAATTTCTACTAAACTTTGGCGGTTGCACCTGCAAAAAATCTTTAACAGTCTGCATAGACTTAGCCTTGTCTTCCATTTTCTTCAAAACCGACTCCACAGGGGGACCAAACAAAACTTCAGACTGTAAAGGGGCATCCAGAATTCTAGTCTTAACATGCTCGGACAAATTCTGATCCTTAAGCCAGGCGTGCCTACGAAGAACTGAACCAGTGGCAGCCACCCTAGAAGAGGCCTGTACAGCATCAAAACCACATTGCAAAGAATGCTTACCCACCTGTTCAGAGACATGTACTAAATCCTGCAATTCTTTACACTCTATACCCTCTGCCAAAGCATCCACTTTAGATTTTAGCTGAGAAAGGAGGAAATTCTGATACTTCAACATATGAAACTGGCAATTTAAAGCCCTCATTGCTAAAGTAGAAGAGGTATACACCTTCTTACCCCATCTATCCAAAGCTCTAGCTTCCTTATCTAGAGGAACCAGATTCTTTACAACAGAGGCTCTAACACCCTTAGGCCCCTGACTAATAGTTTCTGGGTCCACCCTAGGACTCTTATACAGATATTTATGAGCCTCAGGCACCCTATAATATCTGTCCGGTTTAACTGGCGCAGGAGGCAAAGAATCTGGATTAAGGGAAGCCTCCGAGAAAACATCTTGAACAACATCCAACACAGGAGGTATAGCCAAGGGTCTATGCTGTGGTAAAAACAAGAATTCCCTAAGCCTCTTCCGTGAATCAGAGAAATCCTGTCCTTCCCACTTAAAATGCTCCCTCATAGAATGCAGAGTTTCTGAAAATGAAAAATCCTCTGGAGGAGAAGCAGAAGGAGTGGAATCCTCTGCATCAGAATCCGAATAAGGATGAAAATCTAGAATATCTTCAGCAGAAGACTCTGAGTCATCTGAGGCCTGATCCAAACTTTCCAACTCTGGCTCCACCCTAGGCCTCTTATCAGGAGGGGGCATAGAACCTCTAATTAAAGTAATCAAATCTTCTGCCATTTTAAGCATGTGCTTTTTAGGCACAGACCCTGAAGTACCTGAAGGGACACCAGAGGAAGGCAAAACAGACCTGCCCTTAGAAGAAGCCTTAGAAATAGAAGCAGAAGGCCTAACCACCTTAGGCATAGAAGGGAGAACAGTAACTTGAGAGGCCCCTTCAGCCTGACCTGATTCCTGGGAGGCCACATCCTGCAAAATCAAAGTTTCCCCCTGAGACTCAACAGAAACTTCAGCCGGATCCACCTGCTCTACTGTAGCTTCTGCAGGACCGGCGTCCGAAACGGATGAATCAACCTGTCTAGGTTTCAAGGATTTGTCTTTGCGCTTCTTCGTGGAAGCGGGCGTCGGAGGGTCCGACGGCATACTATAATTACACCGCTTACCAAAGACTAACCTAGCACAATCTAACCTCCTTTTTATAGTGCGCTTATTAAACCTAGCACAAAACCGACACCCGACTACGTCGTGGTCCGGTCCCTAACAAGGAATGCAAAGAGAGTGATAATCCCTATGCGGTATCTGTTTCCCACAAGAAATACAATTATTCACTTTTTCTGACATCCGGTAAGTAACTGAGGCAAGAAAAAACAAAAATATTCCCCAACGGGGTACTTAGCCCAACTTGGTTTCGGTCTGAAACTCGGAATTCGAAAATTTCAGAACGCCGAACGGCACTTGCAACGCTGCTTCTGCATCGGACCATGCGGCAAAAAAGACTGAGGATATGACGTCGGTCATGCGCTTTTATACCCTGACGCTCTGATGTCAGTTCTGAGCGCCCATGACCGACGTCAGCCTAATACTTTGGTATTCGGGCCGACCGAGGACAGCGGACTACCCATATGTAAGGACTGCAGCAATGTGAGATGAAGAACATCTGAAACACTTTTCTTTGTTCTAAAAAATAAACACATGTTTAAACATCCTGAGGTAGCCAGCTTAATGCAAATCTAGCCATAACATGACAGACACTGTAAGGGTAGGTGCTGCAATTGACATGGCAAAGTGAAGTAAGACTTGAAAGTTGCAGAAAATCCTGCAAAGTTCAACTGTAAAAATCAACCATGCTCAGGGGGTATGCACAGAAGTTTGCTGGTAGATTGTTGGGGGGGGGGGCTGGGGAGAGAAGTCATTACTTAAATGTTCTTCCCAAATCTCAAAGGTGTGCATAAGTCCCTACAGCTTGTGTAGGGCTGGAGATGGAGTGCTCATTATTTCTTAAACTTTCCTCAAACGTCAGATGTGTGCACAGTTGGTCACTGTTGCTTTTATAGAAGCAGTGTACATTAAGGAGTAACTAGGTGGAAATATTACTAAGATCATTTTTTCAACTTCCACAAAATCAGGCATCAAATGCATATATAGGTGGGCAAAAGCATGCTGTTTACTTGTGTGACAGCAATGGTTTAAACATTTTTTTTCCGTTTTGTCCACTCTGATATCAGAGAGGTATATGGAAAGTGGTTGTCTTTATGGAGTGGGGTGAAGAGGCATGGTGTGTGTGTGTGTGCGTGTGTGTGTGTGTGTGTGTGTGTGTGTGTGTGTGTGTGTGTGTGTGTGTGCGTGTGTGTGTGTGCGTGTGTGTGTGCGTTTATGTACGTATGTATGACCGCAACAACTTGAAATATATGCCTTAATTTTCATCCCAATTTAACACTGGGGGTGGGGGGAAAATACACCGAAGGTGACAGTGACTTATTTTGAAAGGATAGGGAAGAAGGTACAATTTATCCTCACAAGCATTACTCTTCTCAGTTTATTGCAAACTATTTTATCAGCTTTAAGCAATAAACCTTGAATACAACTTATTTTTCCATGAAATAAAAAGACAGATGGAATTTCTTTCCTTGGTCATGATTTTTGTTCAGATCATCATTGGCCAACAACAATTGGAAAGCAAAAGCTCTAAAATGCACATCTAACCATGTAGAATGCAGTTTCTTCCGCAGTTATTACAGTGTAGACTTTGTCAATTAATTAGCGTGTGTGTTGAAAGGATTCAGGGCAAAGCAAAGCTGAAGGAGTAACTTGACCTTCTTTGCTACACTGTGATCTTTGTTTAGGTTGTCAGTGGATTACAAAGGTTGTTTAAAAAAATGAAATGTACCTCAGAGCATGAAGAGCACCTATGGCTATGGCTTAATACAATTAATTCCTCCACAGTTATTACAGTGTCATCTTGGTCACTTACTGCGTGTTAAAATATGCTGGGAAAAAAAAAAAAAAAAGAGAGCAAGACAATTTTTCTTAAATCAAAATTTTTCTTCAGATCATTGGATGGAAATGCTTAAAAATAAACTCGGAAATGCACCTCAGAATCATGGAACCAATCGATTAAGACAACAATTCACCTAAGGCTAGCCCTGGCTGGAAGGTTATGAAATATAACTACTTTACACGCAAATAAAAATGGGTAATTGGGTGGGTTTTGGAATTCATAGTTTGCATGAAGCACAAAAATAGAGTAGTATTATTGATAAAGTCTGTATGCTTTTTTTTTTCACAACCCAACCTTTGTTCACAATTGCTTGATGACAGTTTAGGAAAGCAAAAAAATTACATTGCCTTCAATTACTGCAGTACAACATAAGTGACTTAAAATAAAAAAGCCATAAGGATTATAATCAGATTTTTTATTTGGGGTGTTACTTCACCTTCCACCAGTGACTTTATACAAGTAACCTTTTTTTTGGGGGGGGGGGGGTTAAATAGTAAAATAAGGAGAAATTGGAATTAGCATTTCATTCAACGTGGTCTGCAGATACTCCACTTTGTTGGGGAAGTTGCCTGATCAGATTATAGGACTTAAAATTGTTGGCTCTCTGGGTCTGTGAGCATATTTGTCTTTCACTATAACGGCACGTCAGAACAACATTTTTTAAATGATTTTGTTGTCTTACAATTATTGTTCAACTGAAAGTCTATTAATGTGATACTTAAAGCCAACATGAAATGCAACTGATATCAGATACAACTGATCAGCTTACACTGTGCTGTTCTGTTGCCCGATGACCAGTTATGTGTTTTATAATTTTCAAGCAAGAGCTTCACATAATTTCCACTAAAAAGGCTCACATCCTCCTTTATTTACAATTGTTGTTTCTTGGAAGGTTTGTATACATATGCAAGTAAAATTACTACTGCACAGTTAAAAGCATCATCTAAAGAAAGCATGAATGCAGAATAGAATATGGGTTAAAACAGACATCAAAAATAAAGTCAGAATAGTTTTAATTGTAAATGATTCATTAAAAAAACAACAGTGTACAGTATTACATCAAGCAAACAAAAAGAGGACGGAGAAGGGAAAAATAATCAATGACCTGCTGTCATTGTCTTCTTAAAGCTATACACATGACAGGAAGTTGTCCAGAATTTCATCAATACTTCAAAATCTATGGTAAAATGGGGCATTTTGCAAAGATGTGTCAAAGAATAAAAAAAAAAAAAAAAAAGTGATGAAAAGAATTTTAGTATTACTGAACAAAAATATGAAAATGGGTTGCTTACTGGTAAGTCAGAAAATAGCTGGTTCACTGAAGCTTGAAAAATGCATGACATTGACTCATGAATATAGACTGAGAATTAAGACAATGTATACTTTAAAGTAGACAAATGCCGCACATAGCATTGTCAGAAAATACTATGAAACAACTGAAATGAGAAAATATCAAAGACAGCTGTGTGTGGAGAGTGCCATCCTATTCTGGCCACTCTGTGTCATCAATGGGACAGAAGTGCTAAAAAAAGAAGTTATGTACTCGCCATAACATTCCATGCGAGTTGTTCCATCTCACCTTCATTCTTTAGTGATGGGGTTCGGAGTCAATCCATCGGCTCCGATATGGCAGTTTGCAAAGCTCAAGGTTAACCAGTAGCTCAAGACGAAGCCTCTTGATGCACTGCTGGAATTACCTCAGATCTTGTTTGCTGCGTGTACTGTATCCATGTAAGAGAACTACCTTCCCCTAGACAGGAAGAATTGAGTAACCAGGATGAGACCAGCCTCTAGCTCAACTATCAGCAAGGTGGGGGATGGAGGGAGGAACATAAGAATAAAGGCGAGATGAAACAACTCACATGGAATGTTATTATGAGTACATAACTTCTTAATGTGAAGTTGTTCAATCTTGCCATTCATTCTTTACTGATGGGTAGCGTCCCTAGCACCCTCAATCTCGGGTGGCTCACTGGAGTACATTCTTCAGGACCATAGACCCAAAGGAAGCCCTGTCCCTGGAGGCCTATCAACTTTGTAATGAGTGATAAATGAGGTTTAGACCAAGTGGCTGCAGCACAAATGTTATCAAGGGGCAATTTGGCTTGGAATGCAGAAGATGTAGAAACTGCTCTGGTAGAATGAGCTTTTATCTTGTGTAGTAAGGGTATATTAGCAACTGAATAAACAAAGGTGATACAATCAGATAGCCATTTTGAAAGTGTTGTTTTAGCCACTGGTCTACCTTTTCTGGCTTCAGAGAAAGACAAAGAACTGGTCTGATTTTCTAACATCTTTTGTTCTGTCCAAATATCTGAGCTGTCTGTGAACGTCAAGTTTTTGCAGCATATGCTCAAGTTTATTGGAATGGTTAGGGAAAAAAAAACTGGCAACTCAATGACTTGGTTGATATTAGATTCCGAACAAACTTTGGGCAAAAAGGAGGGGTTTGTCCTAAAAGATACTCTATCAGCATGGAAAAATTAAATAAGGAGGGCTGATAGATAAGGCTTGAAGTTCTGACAGTCTGTGGGCAGAAGTAATACCCACCAGAAATATGGTTTTCCATGATAAAAAATTTGAGATCACAAGATGATGCTGGTTCAAATGGGGGGAAGAATTATATGAGATAGCATAAAGTTTGGATTCAAAGGAGAATGAGGAGTTTTCACTGGATGCCTCATGTGAAAGTTTCCTTTGAGAAAGGCCTTGAACAACTTGTGGGACATAATGTTTAGCCCGTCAACTCCGAGATGAAAGTTAGATATAGCAGCCAACTGGACCCGAACTGCAGCAGCTGCAGCTCCTTTATTAAAGATCATAGTCAAGAATTCTAATATGGACGTCAAGGCGGCTTGATAAGGATCAATGTTCTGCTTAGAGGTCCATATGGAAAATCTCTTCCACTTACTAATATATAATCTTCTGGTGGACGGCTTATGGGAAGACAAGATGATCTGCCTTGTCTTATTAGAAAGATTATGAGGCCTGGCTATGAGGGGAACTGGAACAGCCAAGCTGTTAGCTTCAGTGACTGCAAGGAAGGATGGAGGTCTCCCCCGACGGATGTGTCAGAAGGTCCGGAACTGGGTGCAGAATCCATGGATCCTCCAAGAGATGATGATGAAGAAATGGGAACCAAATCTGCCCAAGCCAATGAGGGTCTATAACAATGATAGTCCTTCCCAAAGACCTTGCTTTCTGTAGAAGCCTGGCTATTAGCGGGATTGGAGGAAATGCATAGAGGAGACCCGGGACCAATCGTATACAAGTGTGTCTCTTGGGGGTTCTCCCGGAGGGGGAATCAGGGCAAAGTAGCTTCTGCATTTCGTGTGGATGTGACTGGCAAAAAGAGCACAGCAAGGCTGGCCCAATTTGTGGAAAATCCTGTCCGCAATCTCTTGTTTGAGGGACCACTTGTGCGGAAACAGGACTGCCCCGCTCAGTTTGTCTGCTATCACGTTGGATCTCCCTGGGATGTGCGTTGCCAACAGAAAGCGCTGGGAGGAGACAGCCCACTGCCAAACTCTGTGGGCTTCTCAGCAAAGGGGGTAAGACTTAGTCCTGCCTTGCTTGTTCAAGTACCAGACCACCGACATTGTCTGTCTGAATTGCAATCGTCCCTAGCGGAAAAAGAGTCCTGGAAGTACTGCAACACCAGAAGTTCTGCTCTCATCTCCAGAACATTGATATGTAGATGTGACTCTTGATCCGTCCATGTGCCTTGGGCAGTCTTTCCCTGTAAATGCCTCCCCACCCTATCAGGGAAGCGTCTGTGGTCACAGTGGCTACTGGAGGGGGTAGTACAAAGGAGCGTCCTATGGTTACATGAAGAGACGTCAACCACCACTGGAGATCTCTCTTGTAAGAGTTCGTAATTAAAATCATGTGATTCATTGGAAGTTCCTGATAAGACCACTGAGTGAACAGCAGCCACTGAAGACTCCGCATATGCATCCTTGCTAATGGTATGGCCAAGATCGCTGCCCCATCAAACCCAATACTTTTAAAACTTCTGCAGCTGGTGCTCTGTCCTTCGACACCAATAAGCTGACATGCTGGCAAAGAAGAAAGACCCTCTTGATTGGTAGTCGTAGAGTGGTGGCTGAAGTGTCTAACTCTGCCCCTATAAAGACGATATGCTGCGATGGCAACAAGGCAGACTTTTCGGAGTTGACTGAAATGCCTACGTGATTGCACAGTGTCAGAGTGTATTCCCTTGCCTGAGTCAGTTGATGCCTGGTGGTGGATGTAAGGAGCGAATCATATAAGTATGGAAGCATCTGGAGTCCTAGACGCCTTAGGTGACCACTGCCATGCATTTGGTGAACACTCTGGGGGCTGTAGTGAGACCAGTAGCAGCTGGTGACTTCAAATCAAAGGGGGGCTGCAGGAGACAGGTGAATGGGTAGGGTCAATGGGAAGGGGTGTGGTCAACTAGAAAGAGGAGGAGCTATGCTCAAAACCACAAAAACTGTAACTAAGTAAATACGCTGCCCTGCATGCCAAACCGTCATTATGAGAGTCCAATCAAGGCACAATGAAGTGTAGAAGAAAAATAAATGCTTCTTATCCAAAAAAGACCTGCTGCCTGACAACTATCTACTTGTTTCATGGGGAAACCATGATGAAAGTAAAAAATGAAAAGCAAACAAGAAACAAGCTCAAGATACATTGCTTAAAAGGATTACTGTACAGGTAATGGACCACACATTCTAGATTGGCATCTGTTTGGTTTACAGGTAAACCCTGCAAAGATGACTGCAAGTCTCCAACTAATATAATGAGCTTCTTAAAATAATGTAATCCTGTACTTTATTACAAATTCTGTCATGTGCATTTCGATACCCAAGGCTTATACATTATCTAGTTATGCAAGTATTATCTGCATGCCAACAACAGAAAGGCTTTCAGTGTTGGCAATTCTTTAACAGTATGCTTATTAAAGCTTAATTGCATCTTACAATCTCAGACAAGCTTACCTGATGGTCATTAAAGCATTGCTACTTAAACACAGAGCAACAGGCACTTTCTGAGTAATAAGCATAAATCAACAGTAAAAAAAATATGACCGAAACCAGAACATTCTGCAAAATCAAGGATAGAATAAAAGTAGCACTTGTGTCTACCTTGGATGGGGGGGGGGGGGGATACTCCGCACATTTACACTGCATAACTGCTCCTTGCCTTGGCTGGACACATCCAGACTCACTACATGGGGGAGTGGGGTGCAAAAAGTATGTCACAATTTGAAATGTCTCTGGCTGACTGTGATGGGCCTGACATATTTGTCATACCTCTCAACCTCAGAACAAGAAATATGGACAGAGTCATACATAGAAGTGGGACAAAGGCTCAAAAATAAGGACAATTTTTAAATATTGCTCTTATAAACTTAGAAAGATAATAGTAGGTCTTGCATTAGTATGAATTTTCTGAAAGGTATGAAATCTGAAACTCAAATGTCTGTCATTATTTTCTAACTTCAGTCTTTAATGATTTGCCACTAATTTGCCAAAAAACATGATTTTATGAAAAATGGACCAAAAATGTGATGCAAAAATATAAAATAGCCACACAATACAGCTGGAAACCAGTCAAAGAAGGGACAGTTTTTTTTAATATTACTAAGGCTAACCTGAGCAGCTGACAAAATAAAATAATCTGCACGCATTTCTGAAATAAAAGTAATCTATAACTCTGATTATTACAGTTATTTCTTAATTGTAAGCCCTCCACGTTTTCTTCCAAAATTGCCATTTTGCGGTGGGATTATTAGGGGAAGAACAACATTTTGAACCAAAATCGGGGACAGTTGAGAGGTTTGGCTATGCCTAATTCTATAAAGCAATTTATTTGCATGTGCCTGTCAATCTGTTAATGCAGGAAATCTGGACAAGGCCAAATATACTGGGGGAACATATAAACAGTACTATAAATTGTTGTATAAACTGAGACAATTGATAGAATAACAGGTCTTGCTTTAGCATGCATTTTTCTGAAGGTTATGAAGTCTGAAACCCAGTGTCTGTCATTATTTAGTGACTTAATTCCTAAATTATTTGCCATAAAGCCACACATTTTATGAGGAACAAACCAAAAATAAGAAGAAAAAAATCTATTAATTCTGTGAAAATCTGGACAGTTGAGAGGTATAGCTCAGCCGGGGCAGTCTTTGAGTTTGCCGCCCTTCCCCCCTCACAAAATCATGGTCGAATGGAGCCTCCTCCCTGCAGCCATTCCAATGAACCATTACTTGGCTATTTCACCCCATTTACCATAAACACTAATGTGCATAATGCTTTACTTCTACGATGATTTGGACTTCATTTGAAAGTTTTATTTTGCATTTTACAGCACAGACACTAAGACATCTACTAAACAAAGCAATGCTGTCTCATATTGAAAACAGACTTAGAATTAAAACTTCTCTGCCCTTGAAACTCACATTCATTGAAACAGCACTGAAACCCACATTCAAAGAAAATACATTTTGCCAGTGGCAGATAAAGATTAACTTTTGGCCGTTTTCAAATCATAGGCCCCTTGCACACAAAACATACACGTGGTCTTTGATACACATTCCTGATTGTATTAAATTATATTCCTTGCACAATATAGCACAGTTGTTAGAGGGCATTTTAAATTTGTTTTGAACATTTTTCCAGTAAACAATGAAACAAAATGCATGCACCAATAATGACAAAACTGCCCAATTCAGAACATATCTATCATAAAAGTCTACTCAAACTTCTACAGTCCACCAGTATCATTAAATATGCACAATCTCTGAAGAAGTAAAAGTCATCTAAATAATTCCACATTAAAGAAATCTGTAATTAATGAAGAGGTTGCTGCTAGCAAACTTTATATTTCATTGTTTCATCTACGAATAAAGTGCCTGTTGCCCTTGAGAAATAAATTGCCTAAGTTGCATTAAAAAATGATAAGCTAGTAATATTGCATTAGGGAATGAATGGCAAACTGATAACAGGTTCATAGTTACTAGGTATCTTTACCAAAAAAGACTGCAGCATCCACCCCCTTTACAATACAGTACAGTATCAGCAATGCATCTACCTACTCTGGGAGTAGAACCCACAGCCTTCTGCACCAAAAGCAAGTACACTACCTATTGTGCTATTAACAATGCAAGCAGACTTGGCATAAGCAGCACTACATTTTTGTTCCCCTTGTAAAATCTACTTGACACTCAGTTGCATCTCTGAACTTTGCAGCACAAGAAATCTGGAGGCAGAAGACCAAAAAACAGGGACACATTTTAAACATTGCTTGTATAATGTTGGAAAGTTGTTAGAATAAAATGTTGTGTTGCCACCATACATTTCACTGCCAAGTATTGAACCCAGGACCCTGTGCAAAACAGTCATAGGAACGTACCACTATGCCAAATCATCTGTTTTATGAAAGAAAGGAAGACAAACTTAAATGGCTACCATTTAGTGAATTCAGTTCTCACCATAGCTGTCAACATCTTAGCACAAAACAACTGAACAAAGCCAATAATGGGGGAATACAGCCCCCAAACATATTCAGTGAGTTCAGTTATCACCATAGCTCTCAACCTTGACACAAATAACCTGGACGAAGCCAATAATGGGGGAATACAGTCCAACAATAGGGACAAATATCCATTGAGGAAACCAGAGCAAACCCACACAAACACAGGGAGGACATGCAGACTCCACACAGAAGGCACCACAGCCAAGAATCAAACCAGACAACCTGTAGCTGTCAGGCAATAATACTACCATTGCACTACTGGCTGTGTTAAGTAACAAAACTACAGAAACCACAGACTTTTATGACGACAGAACAAACAAATAGGAGGCAAAAATCTGCAAATGTTTTACAAATGGTGGTGGGTAGGGAATTCAAGCTCTTGCCACATGGGCCTAAGGTACAGGGTTCAAGCCTTATTCTCTATCCACCACCACCATGTAATACACAGTTTATATGGCTGTCGTACTGTAGGCACCAACTGGCTTTTAACAACTTTTCATACCTGTTTTAGCTCACGCAATCCAACAGTGGAAAATGTTTATGAACATATTGCGATTTACTAGTCACTTAGGCCAACACTACTTTATCCCAAATGTGTGTGGTGATCTTATATGCAGGATTTCATTTGTAATTGTGTTGGGTAATTAATCTTCCAGGCTGCATATGGCTGACTTAAAGCAAAGCTAACAGTGAAGTAACTACTGGTTTTATTAGTTATTTTTAAACATATTCAGAGCCAGTTCTTCTCCTTGTTCATGGAAGTATGAACTCTTTCATGAGCTAAATTTTTACTTTATGTGACAACTGAGAAATGCTGCCTGCTGTGGACATAAAACACGGGAAATTATTTCCAGTTAAACTGTGCAGGAGTGCCAGCTTATTATCACACTACAGTGCTTTTTAGCTACAAGAAGAATCTCTATGAAGTTCACGACTTCCCTTCCATCTGTGCTTATTGTAGATAGTTTTGTATCACTTATTTGTGCATCATGGGCATTGCAGTTTGTTTTATATTATAGACTTTGCTTTGTAGTAACTGTTTGTGGATGATGTCATATAGCTGATGCTGATGACATGGTGGGCACTTCAAAGTCAGATTTCACTGTATCAATCACATCAGTGAGCAGAGGAGAGTCGATTACTAGTGCAAATAAGTTAACAGATTCAACATCAACACTGTAGTGATATCACTCTGACCAGACACGAATAGCACAATATATACTTACTTTAATTCTGCACCTTCACTCTGTTCTTTTCTTCTTTTCTTTCTTTTTTCTCCTTCTTCTTTCTTCTGTTCTTCCTTCTCTCTCTAGCACACCCAAATAAGTAAAATCCCGTCCGAGTCCAATCCAATTAATGCCAAAACAAAAAAAAATTATTAAAAAAGCCAAAAAGGTCAATCCACAAACTAGCCGACAACTGACTGACTGATTCTCGCTCTTTTCCCAGCGCATAAAGCCCGGGAAGAGAGCGACAACCAATCAGGAGCATTTAGCCCAGCAAGCACGTCATGACGTGCCTGCGGACGTCGCAGTCTGAGCCCCTTCCAATTCTCTGGGCTGCAATGAAAACAAAAAAAAAAGCTGTTTAAAACCGCCGCAGCCCGAGGCGGTTAAAGTGCGCAATGCGCATGCGCGTACTTCCGAGTCGCGGACTCGAAATTTGTTTTAAAGTACAAAAAAAAGGTATTTTTTTTACATTATTTTTTAAAACAAACAATTACTACTATTTAGCTGAGGGGGCTGCAGTCCGATGCCACGAGCCGCCCCTGAGTGAGACCAAAGGGCAGGGCTTGAAATTGATAATGATTGGCTCCCAGCCAGAAACGCAGATGATCTCTGGATGGCCTGGCCATTTTTATGTGGTAGTACGCATTCTTGAGATCTATCGAGCACATCCAATTGTCTGTCCTTAAAAAAAGTATAGATTGCAGCGTGACCATCCGGAACTTCTCTTTCTTCACAAATTGGTTGAGTCTGTTGAGGTCCAAAATAGGTCTCCAGTCCCCCGTTTTCTTTGGGACCAAAAAAAATCTTGAAGTTCTGGATCCTGTTTGGTCTGCTGGGACTGGCTGGATGACTTTTCTAGCAACTTGTGGACCTCTATAGTTGCTTGTTCCCTGTAACTGGGTGGAACGTCCGGGATTCTCCTGGGGTGTGGGTGGAGTGGAGAACGGTATGAAATACCCTCTGGAAATAATACTTTGTACCCAGCTGTCATCTGTTATATCTTTCCAGGTGTCTGGGTACAAAGATAAGAGACACCTGACTGCCTCCAGAGCAGGATAGCCGGGCCTCCTTTCAGTAGCGCCGATAGAGTTGACCAGAGAAATGATCTCAGTCACCCTGGTGTTGCGGACCCCCTCTGCCGCGAGGGCAGCATCTTCCAGTGTTACACCCTCCTTTGCCCCTAGAGGGGGGTTCGCCATATGTGTCCTAAAAAGCTCCTTGGGCTTTTCAGAACCACATTTTCCCTCCCCTTTGGCCTTTGGGGTAAGGTCGAGTAGGGGGTGGAAAAACGGACTCTGACAACAGAGTCTTTCCCTCCTGTTCACACCTGGTCAGAGTTTCCTTCACTTTCTGCCCAAAGAGAGAGATGAGCCATCAAAAGGGGTGTTGACAAATGAAGACTTAAAGGGCTTCGCAAAGGAACACAAGCACATCCAGGAATGTCTTAGAGCAATTCTTGTACCCGCTGCCCTACTCGTCCCATCGGCTGCATATGATACGAGACACATGGATGAGTTCACAAAGGAATTTAGGGTAGCAAGCTGGGCACCAACTTTGTAGGAAGCCCCTGCAGCTACAGTACCCTGAAGAGCATCTCCCAACCCCTTAAGGAGATCTCTTTGCAGTCTGGTGAAATGGGTCAAATAGTTCACGGATCGCAGTGTAAAAGTCGCTGAACTAAACATGCGTTTCCCATATCGATCCATGATCCTGGACTCTCTGTTGGAGTATGGATAGATGAGGAAGTCTCAGACATTTCCTTTTTGGTGGCCGCCGCCACCACCATGGCATCAACAGAGACTCCTTTGGACAAAAAGGCTTTATCTACGGGGGCAGAAATGAACTTATTAGGCCTCAGAGGGACAGGTTCCATTGACTCCAATGACTCCCACGCCGTCCGAGAGACCAGCTGCATGAGCTCATCGAAAAGCGAAGACACCCAAGAGGTGGAAGGTTGAGACCCGAAAGCCTTCAGGAGAACAGACTCGTCCTCAAATAGGGCTTTTGGACTGCCAATCACCCCTCTGCCTAAGGATCTCAAGTATCTCCGCAAAGGAGATATCCTCAGAGGGGGATCGTGGGGACCCTTCTGACTCTGACAAGACACCTGTGGGGAGTCCAAGTAGACATGGTGTTGAGGATGTCTTTGGGGATATGGCTCTGCTCGTGGCTTCGAAGGCATCAAGGCTCCAATGAGAAGAAGTCGACTGACCCAAGGAACCGCCAGCCCCTCCCGCAACGAGGCCGTGGGCTCCGAGCCAGAAGTAGGAGCAGAGCTCATCTGAGCCGAGGCCCCAAGTCAGTGCAACTATCCTCCCCGGACCAGATAGGAGAGTTTTGGCTCCTAGGGTCCCCAGTCGGCGCAGAGGACGTCAGAGTAGATGGAACCGATGACACTGAAGCATGTCTTGGCTCCAGATTCAGCAGGTCGGCCCCCTCTGGCTCCAAAGGTCCGGTTTGGCTCTGAGGAGGAGCAGTCAAATCCGGGGTGGTGGTCTTTGGTTCCGACGCTAGGGTCTGAGCAGACAACAATTTAGCAAGGCCTGGTGCCCGTAAGAGCTTCTGCATCAATCGGTCCATATCCAAATCCGAGAAGCTGACAGAAGACCTAGAGGAGTGGAGATGGAGATCTCTCAGAGACCGGCTCCAGAACTGTGGGCTGGCTCCGAAACGAGAAGACAGACAGTCGGCTCTGAAGGCTGTGGAGCCGATGTCCCAGAATCCTCCATTTTCTTAGACTTTTTTGACTCTGTAGAAACTTTAGAGTCTCCTGAAGATTTGGAGGACTTGCTGGCCCCTTCCTGGTCACTCAAAGCTTCGGCAAAAGGATGCTTCAGCAAGCCTCGATCCATAAGCTTCCTTTTCCTCTCGAATAATACCCTAAAGGAAAAGGAGTGGCAGATACTGCAGAACTCCTGCAAATGCATAGCACCTAAACAATAAAACGCACTGAACATGCCCATCGGTCACAGACATCTTTTGCCCGCAGTCTGGACAGTTCTTGAATCCAGACTTTGGGTGTTTGTCCTTATCCTCAGACAAATCCCAAGAAAATCCTTTAACACTATAAACAAAGCCACACAACCCTAAAAACAGCCTAAAAGTCCCAGACAGTTGTATCACAAAACTACTCTTAGGCTCAAGTTAACATGCCTAAAAAGGCAGGAATAAACTAGAGTAATATATAAAACACACTCTAAACAATGGCCTGAAGAAAAAGGGGGCCAACACTAGCTAAATATGAATAACTATACTCTATATAGGAAACAACTAGAATAATATGGAAACACACACTAACGAACCAGGCAAAACACAAGGCCACTACAATTAAGCTAACTATTAAAAGGCACACAAAGGGTACGGGATCTTATAGCAACTACAATAACTATTATAAGGCTAATCTATGAAGAATATGAAAAAGTTATAGAAAAACTTGCAAAAACACGATTTTTTGTTCAAAATAGGCTAGAGCGAACTGGAACCACTGAGATCTGTGCCGCGGCAAACTAGATCTCAGGTAATTCCAGCAGTGCATCATGGGATAAGGGGCTTGTCTCGAGCTACTGGTAAACCTCGAGCTTTGCAAACGGCCGTATCAACCCCATCAGTAAAGAATAAATGTCGAGATTGAACAACTTCACATTACAAGACTAAAAAGTACAACATCATTTTTCAAACAGCTGCACCAAAGTGAAGACTCCTAATATTTTGTTTGTTTGTTTTTTTATCAACCCCATCAGTAAAGAATAAATGTCGAGATTGAACAACTTCACATTACAAGACTAAAAAGTACATCATTATTTTTCAAACAGCTGCACCAAAGTGAAGACTCCTAATATTTTGTTTGTTTGTTTTTTTTTTTGGGGGGGGGGCGCTGAAAGCTAGGAAAGGCAAACTGAATTCACACAATGAAACAACAGAACAAGTGTACTTTCCCAAACCCGCAGAAATATTTCCGTTACTATCCAGAGTAGCAAAAATGACACCTAGAGGACAATGCCAATTTATTTACAAACTCATGAAGCTTCCCTAGACATTAAACCCAGAAGCTATACCAATGATGCTTGTTTCTAAAAAAAAGCAGTAGCTGAACAAAACAAAAGGCTTGTGTCACTAAGAAGCAATCACAGCTAAAAGACTGGGAGAACAGCATGGTGTCTGTAACAAAGAAATGTAAGATCCACATTTGTATTCATCTGCAAGCATTATCCTTTGCTTTTATTTAAGTGGTTCAAAGACCAACAAATTTAAACCTCTTCACATTTCTAGACTAAAAATGTTTTAGTAGATAACACTTATCTAATGCAAGCTCCAAACTATGCATTTAATATGCCATTAAGAAGGTACAGAATCCTTAAAATGCCCATTTGGTACTTGCCAGCAAGAAATGTATTCCCACAGAACTGTTGCCTGAATAACTGAATGCCTGTAAGGCATTACAAACATAGTTGAATGGTCAGTTAAGGATTCTGTACCTTCTTTTTAAGCTAAAATGGACTTCACAAGCAACTCTCTCTAACTCACAAAACTATAAACACAACCAAGCAGAATCCCTGCACTACAAAATCTCACCCTTCCTTACAGTTACCAGCAGACCACTTCACTACTTACTCAATGTCTCCAAGGCCAACACTGCAGGAAAATCTTTATTTTCCAGCTATATATCTCGTACATGCAACTCCCTTCCTAACTCCATTCTCTCAATATCGTCCTCTAACCACTTTAAGCCATCACTTAAAGCTCATCTAAAAACACAAGTGGCTATGTTCCTGTACTAACCCCTCGTGAATGCCCTGATACATCACAGTATACCCCAGCCATATAAAACTTCTTCCCCTGTGTTTAATCTTTTATTCCTACCAGCCTGTCTTAACCTTATATCTTGACAAAAGTCATACTTTACAAGCAGTACTAGCCATGTTCAAAGCCTAGGTTTTGTTGTTACGATGTAACAAACTTGTATTTTCTTATGTGTACTACATTTTGTTTACTTTATCATCATAATTTGTGCATTAAACGTTACGGTTATTCGTGCAGCTTTTCTCCCTGGGCCTCCGCTGAAAAAGGACCTGTGTCCAGTTGGACTTTCCCGGTAAGTAAATAAGTAACTAAGTAAATAAATACATACATACATGTACTAATTAACGTGTGAGGAGTCCAAAACAAACTGTTCATATAACAAAATCAGAAACGTGATACAGAGGAACATATCTGCAACTGTGAAAATGCCAAAGCCAGAAAATGAGTGAGAGACAGCTTGGGAATGGAAATATTTCAAGAAGAAAACTTAAAATTCCCAACAAACTAGCTACAGGTCCTCCAACACCATAGAGTAGCATATGAACAAGCCAATTGCTTTGCATGTAGATGCCAGACATAAGAGCGGTTAGCAGATGAAGAAACCAACAGTGATGGAGTTGATGTGCCTGGCACAGGCAGTAGAGTTGACACTGAGAAAAAGGACTGATGGCTTAGAATAGAAGCTAAAGTAACTCCAACTGTAGAGAAGGTTTAAAAAAAACTGAATATGTTAGTTCAGGCATGTATACAGGAAACCAGATGATGTGGTGGTGAAAACAATTTGAGACAGACATGAAGAAAAACGAGGATGCCCAGCAAAGAGATCGATGGATTGAGTGAGAGAAAAACTGTGATGGTCAAGTATGACAGACACTGAATTAAGGGAGATGGTGACAGCTGGCACAGCATCCAGTCCCCTGCATAGAAAATGGGAAAAAAGGTGACTGATGACAATGCTAATGCTGATGTTATAAGGGAACATACCACCAGCTGCCTATAGCCAAGTACATTTACACATGCACAAAACAGAAATGTTCACAAAGACACTGAAAGGACAGCAATAATCTTCGGATCTGAGAAATTCAGTCAGGAAGCCTACTGTAAAGTTTATGTGGAAACAGGCACACACCACTGCAAAGCAAATTCAAAACATCTTTGTACAAAACATCACAAACATTAAAGAAAATGGTACTTAGCCTTCAGGAGGATAATCTGAAAGTGAAGTACAGACTAATCAAACAACTATACACACCAGATGTGTGCAGTACAGCATATTTACCAGAGAAGTATGAAGAAATATTAAAAGGAACTACAGATTCCTTGGGTAACTTCTGTACTTAAAAAAACACACCTTTAGAATCCATAACGGTAATGCTCAATATAGAAGCACTCTTGTTCCCAACGGCTTAGAACTTCATCAGTACCGTCTTGTGTCAATATATACAGACATTTTATAACCAAATAAGCCCTCCCATAATCAAAGTCAACTAATAGCTATAAAATACAAAACACATTTAGAAAACAACGCACAAAAAATTAAGTACTTAATTTTAAATAACATTTAAAGTTATCTTCATTAAAACCGGGGATTTTACCTGGAGCCATTAATAATTGCTATCTAAACCCATTTATTTTTACTATGTTGTCCTAAACTTCACCTATAAATCAACTGCAATATGATCACAAGAAATGCACATCTTTTGAACTTGTTAAATTCTGAGCTATATTTACGAACCTCTAGAATGTGTACATATATCACTACAATACAACCTTTAATTGAGCTGTTTTTGGATGAAGGATACCCCAAAGAAATGTTGAATATTGCTGCAAATGAAAACATTGATTAATTTGGACTTGAAGTTGCCTCTAATTTTGCATAGTGGTCTATCATACAAAACTAGGATATCTAATAAATATAAAAATAGTCTGTAGATTCCAATGACTACCAGTAATATTTATAAATTTGAATGTACAGTCTTCCAGTTACTGAGAATTATATTTTTAATTTTTTTATAAGTAAAGTAATATTTGAAACATTTATTTTTATAAATGCAAAAGAAAAATTTATAAGAAGCATAAGAATTTTAAAGGCAAGATTTTAAAAACTGGAGTACTCTATTATATCCCATTTCAGATAAACCAGAGTTCATTTCTATGTGGAAACGGCAAAGAAAAGTAAATTTACTGATTCAAGACCAATGCTGTATCTAATGCATATGAAAATGACCTTCAGTGACAATTTGCACTCTACATGTGAAAATACGGGAGTAATGTATGTGAAGGATTCTACTACTGGGAAAATTATTAGAATGCTTTCATAAAGAATATCTGAACATCTATATGCAAGGAAGAAAACATCTTATTGTAATGTCATTAAATTTCTTTTTTTCCTGTCAATTGTGTTTAAGGTTAAGAAGTGGGAATTACAGCAGTGTATTAGAAATAATGGTGCTTAGGTGGCAATGATTCCTTGCTGCAGATAGACGCTTCAGTATTAGTGAAAATATAAGCACTGGAATTTTTAAACATTTAATGTTTCTATGTATTTTTAAACATGTATGTATTTAGTTATACATCTTTATGTATATATTTATTTTTATGATTCTTACTGGTCAATTTTAATCATGTGATGTCTTATTTTGTTATAAAACATGTGTATGTTTTGAAAAAAAGACAGTTCTGATGAAGCTTCCAGGTTGCCGGGGAAAGCACTTAAGTGTCTATATTGAACACGGTTTTCTGTATTCCAAAGGTATTTTTATTTGTTGTAAATTGGGAGTTCAGCTTGTACATGACTCATCATTTGTTTTTATTCAGTAACAGGTAAAGCACTGTTGTACAAGTTGAACTCGACATAATAGTAGATAAAAAAAAAATGATCACTGCTGCAGTAGCCTCAACTATATGGGTTACACCCTGATCCTGCCAAGGATATAACAGCTGGCCAGTTTCCAAAGCTGCAGGGCATTTTCCATGCACTCAAACTATTAAGCAGCTCTGGTTCCTATTACGTGATCAAAGACGCATTCTGTCGAATGAGTCGATCAAACGTAAATGAATGAAAAGGAAAAATAGCAAAGCGGCTTTTAAGCTTCCGTTACTATGCTGTTTTCGGCACTGTAGTGCGATATCGGAGTCGGTATATTTAAGGGGGGGTGTGGGGGGAATCGCTGTTCTGAGGTTTCGACATTGTAAGCTTTCGCTTACATGGGGTTCATTAATTGTTCGCTTTTGTAAGCGTTCAGTGATGCAATATTGGCCCAGCAGCTCAACGTGAGCTGACTAAATCAAGTTTGGGCGTGAAGCCCTTCACAGCCTCCCTGCCAGCAGAGAAACAAGGATGTTCAGCCCTGATAGGACAATGCTAGGAACAAAAGTGTCCACACCCTGGAATAAAAATACACCAAAAAACAAGGGGTTTGGAGGAAGGATGTGGCTATTGCAGCAGTGATCATACAAACATCTAGTATTATGGAAAGTTTAACTTGCATAACTGTTTTATGTTCATCTTATTGAGCTAAGCTGCAGTTAGTTATATGGGTAGATCTCCGCTAACTACATCTGAGCGGTGGAATGATTAGAGTCCATAAATCCAAGAATAGTCCTGGAAAAGCTTGATCTAGACCTAGAAAAAGACTCAGGCTTTTACAAAAGTATGTACACAGGACCAAGCAGCAGCTTTTAGAATGCTTAGAGAATCCAACCCTTTCCAAAAAGCAATAGATGAAGCAAAGTCCCTGGTACAGTGGTCCTTGACGGTGCCTGGAATACATTTTGTTATGGTGAGTATAACAAAGGTTAATGGTCTTAGACAACCATTTGGAAAGTCTGTTTTGACACAGGCTGTCCCTTCTTACCATCACAAGAAATGAACTGATCTGAAATAGTTTATTCTGCCATGAAAATATCCGAGCTGACTGTGCACATCCAAGGTATGAAGTATCCTTTCTCCCTCATTTTTAGGTTCAGGGAAGAAAAGAGAAGGATAGCTTGGCTTAAAGTAAACTTGGATACTACTTGGGTATAAAAGTATTACTTCTCAAAGAAACCCTATCCCTACAGAAAATGAGATAGGGTTCACTCACCAGAGCCTGCAACTCAGATACCCTTCTTTTGGGGGGGGGGGGGTCAGAGCAATCACAAACTGTTTTACAGGTTAAGAATCTCATGTCAGGTAGATTAGCTGGTTTAAATGGAACAAGTGTTAGCTTCTCCAACACAAAATTAATATACCAAGGAGGGGTCACCAGTTTTCTTGAAAGCCTGTTGGGCAAAACTCATTTCAAGAAAATTTTGACATGAAACTGCACTGAAAGAGGAGGATACATGGGCAGACAGACTGAAACAAGAGGACAACTTAACCTTGACAGAGGAGTGAAAAAGATCACACAATTATAAAACCAGAGAACAACTAGCTCTAAACAGGTGCTGGTTATTTTGTTGGCACCAACTAGAAAACCTTTTATATTTCCTAATATTTTCTAGTAGCAGACTTTCTTGCCTCCATTAGCACCTGCCGCATGTCCTCAGTAAACAGGTATCTAAAAAGAATTAAGACACTATCACCCAAGCAGTTAACAGAAGATGACTGATGTCAAGGTGCATCAAACACCCCTGGTCTTGTGAGAGTAGACTCAGTCTGTGTGGAAGCTTGTGGTAATTGCCCCTGGCCTTTTCCAAAAGAAGGGAGATCCACAGTTGCCTGGGCCAGGAGAGAGTCATCACATTAATCCTGAGGAATTACTTCTGAATCTTCAGAAGTACCATGGATATCAGTGGAAATGCATACAGTAATATTCCTGTAAAGTAAATTAAAAGGTATTGGTCTTCCAGGGCTAATTTCATGGAGTCCTGGAACAGAATCTTGTCAGTTGACTGTTTAGAGAGGAGGCAAACAGGTCTACTTGAGGATCTCCTCTCAGATGGATCAAATCTTGAAAACCCTACTGATCTAGTTTCCATTCCTGAAGGTCTGCCCAGGTTCTGCTCAGCTGGTCTACCACATAGTTCTGCTGTGATGAAATGCAGGATGCCTATATAATGAGATTGTGTTGTGAAACTATATCCCAACTAATGTGGCTAGTGTGCAAAAAGTCTCTGTTGTCCCCTTGCTTGTTGATGTGTCACATGACTGTGATATTGTCTGTAACCACACTTGAAGATGTCCCAGGGACCAAAGGTAGTTCAGAGAGAGAGTCAAGTGCCTTGACCAGGGCAAGCATCGCCTTGATACTTATGTGCCTGCATTTGCCCTTAGTGTCCCCCCACACCCCCTGCACTTATTGCTCCTGAAACTGCTCCTCAAGCAAAGTCAAAAGCATCTGTGGTGACGGACTGCTTTGGAGAAGGGGAGACCTGGATTTAAGGATATCAGTGATCTATACCAAAAGATTTCTCTTCTGACAAACCGCAGCACTAGGATTTGAAAAGATTAAGGGTGTGGATGTCAAGATCTCAGAATCTCTCATGTGGAGCCTTGCACAGGTATCATGAGAATCATAGATGCCATAAGACCCAAAAACCTGAGCTATCCCCTCTCAGTGACTGAAGCCTAAGTGGAAAACCTTATAAACAAATCTATACAAAAGATATACTGGGAGAAAAGCTGTTAAAACGAAGGTGTCAATTTGACATCCCAGGAACATAATCCTGTGTGAGGGAGTCAAGAAAGACTGTTGAAGATAAAAACGAGAAAGACACTTGAATGTTCTCTTGGAATACCAGCTCCTGTAAGAGCTCTATTAGCCAAGAGACATATTCCAGACACTTGGAAAAAAGACTCTCCAAAGGTAAGAAAGTCATCTAAATATGGAAAAACATGGATATCTTGTAGCCTGCAATAAGCTATAACTAGAGCTAGACACTGTAAACACAGTGCAGTGGACTAGCCAAAGGCTAAGGCAGAGAACCGATCATGTGATCCATCCAGATCCACAAAACCTTAAGAAACGTCTAATGTCTGGATGAACAGGGATGTGATCAGCATTTTTTTTTTAAAGTTTAGTATTACCAGGAAACTTGAAAAGAAGAACAGGTAATGGGTTTTGAAGGGACAACATTCTGAATTTGGACACCATCACAAATATTAGGAAAGAAAGATTCAGAAGTGGACTACAAGCATTTTCTTTCTTTGGAACTAGGAACATCCTTGAATAAAAAACCTTCCCTACTTGGGAAGGAGGAAGTGGTTCTATCAAATCCTAGGACAGCATGCAATGAAGAACAAGTGGAAACAAGAGTCTTACCAGCAGAATGAGGAAGGACCCCTTGGAAAGGAGGAATTTCCTCCCACTGCAATCTATAACCCTGATGAATAATTTGCATAATGCTGAACCTATTTGTCTGAAGCACTCTATTACTAAAGAGAAAAATAGAGATTAAGACTTTCTAGAAGGAAAGAAAGGGGCCTGGGTGGGAAAGGGGTCACAAGGTCTCTTGAATAGTAAGTTAATTCAGATTTGTTGGACTGTCCTTGGTCTTCAGATGTTTGAGACTTCTTAGGTTCTTCGATGCATTCTAGGCTACTGACCACTAGTGTCCTTATAAGCCTAGCTGTACAACCCAAATGTGACCCACAAATTTGATTTATAATATGTGATGATTTACTGACTGCCTTTGTCCATCAGAGAGACAAAAGCCAGACCAGGAATGAATTTCTGATTACCCATGCAATGGTCCAAGTTGTGCTTAAGTAGGGATAGGTAGGAACTCTGCTTCATACATTTTCGGAGCCTGTTCCAGAGAATGGGAATTCTCTGAAAAACGCATCCCTCTCTCAAACATGTCCTACTTATGTTACAAACAAAATTTACATATTTTAATCTAGTAGTTCTGATGTTGTTTGCTTGCCGATGAGCAAAAGGTTAGTCAAAACATGGTTCAGGAATGCCTTGTACACCAGGCAAAAATCACCTCTGCGTGTACGATACAAAGTAAAGAAACAGGGCTTTGAGGTTAGTGTAAAACATTGTGTTTAATCCCCAATTTCATTTTATAAGAAACCTCTGTGAACATTCCCATTTGTTGCATGCCTCTGGTCAGGTACATACTAAAAAGGAAATTATACTGTATGATGGATCTGATGAGGGCCACGTACAGTGGTATGATGACCTTTCTGGACCTAGATGCCATTCCCTTGCTTATAAGTTGAGCAACAAAAAAAGATTTTACTACCTTGGACACATGTTGGTTGTAGGCTAGGTTACTATCTACAAGAGTTCCCAGATCCCTGACTACTGAATCAACTTTTAAGGGTGTTTATTGATGTCATAGTTACTCAGAGTGGTAGACTTCCCCAAAAGGTACTATAACGCATTTCTTGGTATTAAGTTTTAAGCCAGGTCTTTGGCACCACATGTATATTTATTAGACCTCCCTGAAGGGTGTTCTCATTTTGAGGAATTCAATGACTGCTTCCAGTTTGCAATCATCTGTGCTTATTGGCATCTACTTCTTGGATATCAAAGAGGAGTGAGCCTTGCACAAAGCCCTGGGGGACTCCACTGGTGACTAGCCTCTTTGTGGAGGTGTCCTTCACCGATTCTAACCTCCTGGGTCCTATCAGTGAGCCAGCTTGCTATCCAGTGTGTAAAAGGGGTTTATAATCCAGTTCCATAAGTTTACTGACAATGCCGAGTGCAGTACTGTATAAAATGCTTTAGCCAAATCTAGGTAGGCAGTATGCACAGTTTTCCCCTCATCCATTGCAAAAAAGTCCACCAGATTCAATAAGCATGACCTTCCTTTGACAAAGCCAAACTGCAATGGATCCAGTGTCTGGAGGTCTCCTATGCCCTTGCTGATAATTTCCATGACAATTTTTTTCATGGCTTTGCAAACAAGACTAGCCACGACTAATGGGTCTGTAGTTTCCAGGATCTGTTGAAATGTCCTCCCTTATGAAGGGGGATGATGGTCATAATCCTGAATTCATGTGGCACAAAGCCAAAGACTATAGTTAAATAATGACTTTAGGGGTCCTAATAAGTTGTATTCTAGCCTATTCAGAATGCATCCTGGGATGTTATCGGGGTCCACTGAGGCCGTGTTCTTGGCTTTTGTGAGAGTGTAACCAAGTACATCCTTCCTAGTTATAGTTGGAAGGGTTATGTTTAAGGGCATCATTGGGGGTGTGAGAGGGGGCTAAAGCTGGAAATTAATTTGTCTGCCAATAGGTTCACTACATCGCCAGGCTTGGTGAATGCAGCACTACTAACCACTAGTTCAGCACATTGTTGCGCTTCCCCTGAGGTTTCGGACACAGCTGTAGAAGGTCTTATGGTTATCTTCTTTCATCTGGGAGACCATCGTAATCTCAAAGCTGGCTTTGCTTGACCCAATTAGCCCTCTTATTGCCCGTTTACTTTGATGAGAGATTTTATCTCTGTGGGAATTATCCTTCCTGGTTTTTGCCATATTTTTTTCTTTTTGTTGTACACTGTAATTTGATATGCTACCAGGGCAGTTTCTGGGGTTAGACCTGGGCTTCTTTTGGTAGGTAAAGTACGCTCCATGCAGTCAGTGACATGGCTGTACAGAGCTTCTCATGGCAATTCAGCAATGGCAGTTGTGTTTGGAGGAGCACTAAATTTTGACAAACCACTACTTAATAAAAGATAATTTGCATTGGAACAGCTCCTAATTGTTACTGGTTTTAACTGGATTACACGGCTGATTTTGATTTCGAAGGAGAGAGCTTCATGGTCAGACCTTACCAAGGAAGGCAAGACATGGGGTGGGGGGAGGAGTGCAGCATTCTCCCATATTTGTGAGCACAAGGTCCAATATGTTGGAACCTGTAGTGGCCATATTCAACATTTGATAAAGATGCTTGTATTTATGAAGTCCATGAATCTCTGTGCATGTAGGAGTTGAGGCCATGTAAGACTCCTAGTCTATAGAGAGATAATTGAAGTCTCCCGTGAGTAGGGTGTCAGGATGGAGAGTAAGTGTCTCTAGTAAGTCCAAGTATGCATTGTGAGCTTCTTGGGACATGGAGGGTGACCTATAGCTGGCTAGGATATGCTGCGGGATTTTGTCTGATGATGATCTGCAAGTGAAGGAACTCCAACACATCAGCCTGTCTGACCACTCTAGAGGTGTGCTCGTTAGGGATGTGTATGGAGACACCCTGACCTTTAGCCCTTATCTGTGCAGCTCCTGGTCTAAAAGTATAGAAGGCACCGAAACCTTGTACTGGTGGGGTATTCTTTGCCACTTTAAACCATATCTTGGTTGCTGTTTGTCTTTCGGCTTTTTCCAGTTAGGGGTCGCCACAGTGGAACTCTAGTCCGCTAATGAATGGTAGTCAGCTTTTATGGTGTCAAGTTGCCAGCCCGACGTCCAACCTTCAACGAAGATACGCCCATTCAATGCATGTCTTTCGAACGCCCACTCGACCATGGGGAGGACATGCAGACTCCACACAGAAGGCACTCCTAACCCATGCCTGCACGAATGTCTACATTCAAGTGTGAGGAGGGCTTTGGAGGGAGTGTAATTTGATACTTAAGCTCTTGGCATTAAGCAGTAATGACTTGAGATGATTTTGCTGTGTTGGTAGGTTTGTCAATTGGACATTGCCTAAAAAAGGCACTAAGGTGGTAGGTAAAGTTTTACCACTTTTTGAAGCTCCCTTGCCATTTCTTCTTAAATATCTGTTTACCTGAATTTTATTGAGATTGTTTCTTCTGTTTTTGCCAAAACTGGATGAGGAGATAAAAAAAAATCCCTTGGGCAATTCGGAAAAAGAGGGCTGAAAAATCTTAAGGGATCACCTGGATACACTAACCTTTCATCACACTTTTTGATAATCTCTGCAGCAGAGGGGGCACACACTAAATTTTTGTCATTTTTTATCACCACCTGGGAGGTTCTGAGAATGTAGCCAAGCAAATCGCTTTAAAAACAGTACTAGTGGCTATAGTCCTGTAAGAAGTAAAAATAAAAAAATAAAAATGTCATACACACACACACACACACACACACACACACACACACACACACACACACACACACACTGTAAATGAGTATTGACCTGTGCAACAGCAGAAAGTTATTTAAAGCAAATTTTCCTCAAGAAGAAAAGGCAGCTAAAACATTCCTCACACGTTCACAATTTGTCAGAACTAACATACGAGTCAATCGATTTAAAATTCTGAAAATCAAAGTTACAGAAGTATACACTTTTTCATATACCTATCAATACTTTTCCCATCCCTATCACAAAGAGTAGGATTGGAATAAAGTGCTTATAGGGTTACCACCTGTCCCTCTTTGTGAAGGACAGTCCCTCTTTGGACAGTTGTATCCTGCAAAAAAAACTAAAAAATAGCAATTGTCCTGAGATTTCAGGACAAAAATATTTCATAACTTTTCTTTATTAGTTGCATAGAATAGTTATTTGGTATCTGAAACACCTAAATCTTATATGAAATAGCACAGGCAACTCAAATACTACAAAAATAAGCATTTATTTTGGCAAAAAAGTAAAATTCTGTCCTTTGCACTAGCCATGGGTATGTCCCGTCCTGCAAAATCTCCTCTACTTACAGAAAATTTCCCACTTTGGGTGCAGTGGTATCCTAAAGCTTTCAAAATCTCTAAAGCAGACAGAGCAGAAGGGATGGGTGGAGGTTCTGGAAAATCCTTCTGCAACATCTCATAGTATTTCTGAGAGACTGAGAAACTTAAGTATTTCCCGACTGAAAACACTAGCACACTTCAGTAATAGTCTCAGAGAAAGAGAAACCCCACAAGGAGAATCAGTAATTGAAGTCTCCTCTGAGACTGAATCAGAAATCTGAAGGGGAAAAAAAAAAAAAAAAAAAAAACAGTATTTGTCCCTGCATCTCTTCCTGTTCAGATTCAGAACCTTGAATCTTTTCAGAAAAGGAGGAATCCCTCCATCTTTAACCAGAAACTACTTTATGAGAAGGATCAATAAGCTAACTGGAGCCAGACCTGGTAAACTATTCCATGCCAAAGAAACCAGAGGAGATGCAGATGCATGCTTGGCCTTTTTTTTTTTTTCCAGGAAAAATGGGGTCAACAAGGTTACTAATGGCAGCAGCTGGTTCCCCAGGGATGGATACAGCATTCTGACACAACAGGGAGACCTCCCCTGCTCCTTCTGCCAGGACCAACAAGAGTGTCTCTCCCTTGCCCAATGAAGGAACCCCAACAGCTGCACAGGACATGGCTAACCCCCAGTCCAAAAACATACAGCTTCTACACCAGAGGGATCCAGGGTAAAAGAACAAATGGCCACAGCAAAGTCACCCACCTATGTCTGAGGCAAGTTGCTAGCCTGCTGTGTTGGCATATCTTTTTTTTCTTTTTGTGTCTGGAAGAACAAACGACTGTGGGACTGGTAACCTGTTCCATGGACAAGCCAAACATGGTGCCTCTTTCTCAGAGAAGATGAGCAGCAAATTGCCAGCAAATACTCAAATACTACCAGTCCACAAAAGTTTTTTTTTTTTTTTTTTTTGATAAAAAATAACAGTAAAAGGCACTTTAAATCACTATTTCAGCCACACAAAAGAAAAAATTAAACAATTTCTCCACAGCAAAAAACTATTTCAGTTACTAAATTACATTTAAGCCAACAGGAAAAAACAAGTGTGCCATTTAAAAGTACATTACAGTCTCAAGACCGCCCAGTTAGGCAAAACACTTCTAGATTTAAAATAACTCTCCTGAAGAGGAAAGCAATAAAACAAAATTAAGAAAATGGAAGTTTTTTCCCCTCAAACAGAACGCATCTGCCCAGCAAAGGAAATCACAAACCAAATGTCGATTCTCAAAAGCCTCAAAGGAACACTCTTCGGCAACAGTAAAGCTATGAAGGGCTTTGTACCCAAACGTGTCTTTTGGTCAGCTTAATTTGAGCTATTTGACAGTTTGGGCCCGAGGATCTTGCAAACATTAACAAAAAACTCTAGGTCATAAAATCAAGTCTCTTCTCCAGAACAGAAGTTATTTATGTTGTTCTATAATACATCATAACATACATTCAATGTAAAAATAAGGCAGTTTACTTGCTAAATCTTGTTGAGAGTACATCATTACAGAATGTACAGGTCTCCTGTGGCAGCAGCTAGAAGACAAATAAAGTACATTTTTTTATAATATAGCTGTTGAAGTGTCCAAATACATAACGTATACATATGCTACTTCTATCTCCATAAGTTACCTACCATCATAAGGCAGAGTGCTGTAAGAAAATTGGAGTGTGCGTCATTAACAGCAAAGAAACACAAGCAAACATCTGATTTGTGCACTAGTGTGATTGCACCACAAAATGCAAACTAAGACAGTGTTAAGAGTAACTCCCTGCTTTACAAGTTTATTAGTTTAATCTGAAGCAATATTCTGGGTTTTTTTTTTTTTTTTAAAGAATCAAAAAAAAACACATTTACATTATGTGGACTTCTTACTTTACGCCTAAAGTTAATGAAGTTCCAGTATCTGAATTGTGTAGATTTAGCAATGCCTTGTAAAGGTCAACTCTGGTGGCTGCCAAAAAAAAACTACTAGAAAATGGAAATCAAAAACTAAACCAAATATATTTTTGATGTAGTGAATAATGTAATGGAGATAAAAGAACAGGATGTGAAACCTTTAGAAAACCAAGGGAGTAAATAACAGAGAAAAAATGGAAATTGGGGGGACAATACATGCAGAAAATGTTTTGGAGAAGAAATGAGGTTCAAGAACAGACTAGAATTAAATAATTTGTGTAATGTTATATATCCTATAATCTAAGCAACAATACACATGATGTGTAATGTTTATAAATGTGAACTTGTTAATATGGTTTGATTACTTTTATGCAAATTTATGTTTGCCTATGTCACAAGTAATAATTCAATAAAAGTTGATGGGGCCCATTAAGGAAAAACAAACAATGTATCCAATTATTCACAAAGCCTGACTCAATGACACAAGGACAACGTGCACTCCAGTCTATACAGGGTGTAACCTGTGTTAAACGATGACCATGGGTTGAGGAGGACTGAGCAAATGACACCCATATCTTTTTTCCTCTGGGAGAGTCTCCTCACCACATAAAGCATCCACCGGCACAGGCCAGCCTTGGTCATACAGAGAAACATACAAAAACTGTCATGAACAGTAGATGGTGTGCAGCAGCTCAACATGACTCCTGAATTAGGCATACTGTATGAGTGAAGCTAGTACATGAGGAAAAACATCCCCTTACTACACATCTCATGGCCTGCAAGCCGCTACCTATGCGGTTCTCCCACCATGGCTGCTGACATAAAGATGCAGATACAGACACAGCCCTTAGTCTTAAGGAGGACTCAGTGATGGGGGTACAAATGTAATAAAAAAAAGTGTGTCAGGTTGGGAATAAATACGTTTACCTTGGGAGCAAGTTTAGCAATACAGAGTTAAAGGTCAGTTTTACAGCTCCGCCAAAACAGCTTTATTAAAGAATATATACATGTGTGTGCATAAAGCTAGGTAATTGGACATAGCTATTTATGCACATATCTGTACCTATAAAAACACATATGTATTCTATATATATATATATATATATATATATATATATATATATATATATATATATATATATCTATATCTATATATATATATAATAACATCGAATTTCATAACATCCAACACTACAGATCACAAGAAAACAACATCCCCTCCACATATAACGACACCAAACTACCAAACACACCTTTTACTACGTTTCTGGTTTCTGGAGGGGGGCAAGCCCCCATGCACCCCCCCATAAATTAAATATACCAACTCCAAGATCGCACTACATTGGGAAAAGTTAATTTCCTAACCACACTGTATCAAGCCCCCCTTGCAGAAACATAGTAAAAAGTGTGTTTGGTACTTTGGAGTCATTATTTGTCATTATAATGTGGAGGGGCTGTTATTTTCATGGATTTGTACTGTTAGATGTTATGAAATTCAATGTTATGGGTTTTAGATGTTCTGGTCTCAAGGTTATGGGTTTTAGATGTTTTGAAGGGGACCCATAAAAAGTGCACACACACACAAACACGCACACATAATATCAGCTTGAAGCTAGTGGATTTTATTACTTTAACCACAGTCCTGTAGTACCAGCTAAAGTTAAACGTCCCACCACAAGGGTCAAAGTCAGCTTCTGAATGCATTTTCCTTCACCTAAATAAGCAATGCATTTCTTTTTTCTGATTGCTTGCATATCAGCTTTACTGTTAATACTAAAACTATAATTTTGCTGCTCAGAAAATGATACATCCATCTTAATCCATAAACCCCAAGCAATTTATTTACACCATCATGTTAAGCTTTGCTTAACTGAACTAGTCCTACTCTTTACAATTTAGGATTTCAAGAAAAGCCCATTTTAACTTGTAACCAATGTTCTACGTCTGTAAGGGTGTTGTAAATTACTATAATATTTACTGTACTTATTGTTGCTTTTGTGCCCTGGTAATGGCACTAAATGGTCTCCGGGCCAGTCCACTTACCCAGGTGGCACGCTATAAGCAAGCAAGCAAATAAATAAAATCTGCCACCCATACACTTATTGTTGCTTTTGTGCCCTGGTAATGGCACTAAATGGTCTCCGGGCCAGTCCACTTACCCAGGTGGCACGCTATAAGTAAGCAAGCAAATAAATAAAAATCTGCCACCCATACATCTAGACTGTTTAAATATCTACTTAGTTAAAAACATACAAAACATTTTTCTGAAAATCTCAGGAGGCATTTAATGACCCACAAAAGTAGGTTATGGCTTCAAATTACTGGATATTATCATAATTATATAAAACAGAAAAGCAACAGCTCCCATGTTGGTAAAGTTGCTAACACCCTCTCTAAACATGAAATGGGAACTGCTGGGGTACCATAGGAATCAGGGCCCTCCTGTTTGCTATTTATTTGCAGACATCCTAACCAATATCCCAGAAGTGTAATTAAGTTTGCGGATGACTACAAGCTGGACACGGTTATCCACTCATCAACTCTTACTAAATTGCTCCAAACAAAAACTGAAAAATGCACATTCCTAATGTACTGAAAACAGTCAATGTTGTATGCAAAAAAAAAAAAAAAAGCGGTATAGTAGCATTTGGCAAAAATCTGTTCCCTCCTCATACATAGTTAAGTTGTACTCCTCGTCTGACAGATACAGTCATTAAGAGGCTAAGGTACTTATGTGGATAATCCTCTCTCTCACTCTTTCATCATGCTGCCTCCACAGCTCAGGAATCCTTCTATCATACTCAGCTAATTTCCAAGGGAATAGCTTCAAGATCCAAAAAAGTCATCTTATCACTGTACTTTTCTCTTAACAGACTCATCATTGTATACAATGCCATCTTTGACATGTACAAATTTAAGCACATCACTCATCTGGAAGGGTCCCAACAATTTTTAACAATTATTATTAATGCCTTAAATGCTTCAACTATTTCAGTAAATTAGCACTACTGCCCTTATACTGAGCAGCCTACCAGCTACTCCAATATGACTGGCGTCTGGATTTTGAGCCCTGAAAGAGCTAGTCCTATTTGACCTCTATGTCAAATAATGACACCTGTACCAATGACCTAAATTTACACAAGCAAAAAACACACCACTCACTGGTTCCTAATTCAACATATTCCCAGCCAACACAATAAATTCCACTATAGAGGAGCACAGTAGTACTTTGTCTGCCTTTAAGACTAGCCTTGAAGACTGCATGGGTAGACATATTTGGGAAGGAAGCACTATTAAGTGCTTGTTAAGGGTGGCACGGATTTTTTAGTGTGTATCCGTGAAGGTGTGTATGACCAGGCACCTTATGGATCATGTCAAGACTTGAATAGGGACACAGTTTGAAGTAATTAAACAATAAAATACCACACTGATCAACAATGTAATAAAGCGTGCGTATACACGCAAGCACACTGTACGACTCTTACAGGTCGTGTCTTAACAGCCCACTCTCGAGAGGTGGGGACAGATTTTTCAGTATTTCAGAAACCATTGTACTTTTTAACCATTTAAATAAGAACAAACTCTGAACATTCTTTGTTCTTACTAGAAGTTTTGAAGGAGACAAACCAGAAGTTATACGGCATCACTCAGAAAGTATGTTATAGTTATAAAGTATCCACATAATACATTACATATTTATAGTTCACATTGTGAATACAGTCTGATCAGATTAATGTAGTGAAGCTTCTATGGGGGAGGACTTGTCATTAACAAGGAAACAAAGTAAATGCCTGCTTTCTGCACTAGAAATAGTACAGTGTAATTGAACCACAAACTGCATACTATGACAGTGTTTAAAGCAGTAATTCTCAGCTCTATGAGGTCATTACTTTGATCTGATGCAGAACTGTCTTGTTCTTTAACATAACTGAATCTGTACTCAACAGTAGTACTCAGCACCACATTTTCCCCATGCAACCCTGTGGTGTCTTAAGAAATCCACCTTGGAAGATCAAACAAAACAAAACGGCTAGGAAGACCTACAGGCTTTTCTGCTATGTTCAGGGGATGCTACAAAAATCAATGGTTGAATCCCATACTGATATAAGGAATGAAAGATACCCCCCAAATTTGGGACCACATGGCGTATTTTTCAGAGGACTCTTCATGCTTGGTTATATGTACAGCCTTATGGAGCCTCAGAAGATGATAACTGGGTTGCATCGGCATTCCTCCTTCAAAAGTGCCTCTTCCTCACCCCTCCTCACCATTCCTAAGGCCCCTGTGTCCTGCAGCTGCGGTGACCGGTTTCAAAGCATCATACTTAAAGGCAGACAGCATGTCCAGTGTAAGCATGGGTACAGGTAATATAGATGGTGTGAAAAGCAATACCAAAAAAACCCACTAAATGGTACTTCCCAGCCACAATTGCTAGGGCTGACATCTGAAAGTGACGAGTCAACAATTAAGAGTATCCATGCCCAAAGACTGCAAACAGCAGGGACACAAGAAAACAGTCACCAGACATTAATGCCTGTAGCACTGGCAGAGTTGACATTGAGGCTGCAGGAGCATGTGACATGGCCATAGTCACAAATTTCAATATGGAATAACATGGAACCCAATTAGTGTCCAATGTGAAAGCTGGCAATGTAGGTACGGATGTCAGCCTGATGGTCAATGGGTTGAAAAATTATGGCACAGGAAGTATTGGTGGAGACAAAACATGCTTCCCAAGTGAGCCCCTACACCCAGAAACAGATAAAGCAAGATGGGGACTACCAGAATGCAAGCCCAAGGCCTGAAAAATGGCAAATATGGAGATCATCTTAACTGAAGAAAAGGGAGACAAAAGTGAAAATTAATATTTTTATCAACAAACTAAACTCTCTCACAAAAACAGGCTCCCTGTATGACAGACTATTTCTTTATTCTTTGATTAGAGGAGAGAAAACAAGCAGTCATTTAAGTAAATGATTACTTGAATGTATGTACCAGCATTCTAAATTACAGTGTGGGTTGTATTTGGGTCAAATTTAGTGCAATGCTTAGGGATGCAGTTATCTTTACCTCTGAGTTCTACTAAGTTTAGTTCCAGAGCTAATGCTGGATTATTCCTGTTACTTGCATATTGCTATGAAAGCACTTGTCATTATCTGAACAGTCCTCCCTAAAAGATAACAGGACCATTAAACTGGATGGTGGAATTCAGAAAAGCCCTCTGTATGTCATACCAAGGCCCATTCATAAAAGCACGCACATTACGGACTTAAAAACTCAATAAACAATAATGCACCTGTCACAAAGCAGTTAAATCTTTCACACTGAAAAATGCAAAACAAACAGTTGCTCAGACCACCACTGATTTCAAATTGTACAATGAGCACTACAGTACTATGAAACAGGACTCACAGTGGGAACATGGGGTGAAGGGTGCACAGCAGACTGGTAATGTGCACCCCACAAAGGAAGGCATACATTTGTGAAGGGGGCATGAAGTAAGAGATCCTCCATGTGCAATGCAAGCTGTGCTCTCTCCCATAGACAGATCATGAGCGGCATCTTGTAAGAAAGGAGCAATACCATTATAAACAGTGGACATCCCTGCAAACTATATATTCACTATATACAGGGCACAACTGGCATCAAGGAAGGGTAGCTGTCATCATACAAGGTATACAGTTCTGCAAGCTGTGTTGCTGCTGCTATTAAGAGAGCCAGAAGGTGTATCAATGCAGGAGTGCACACTGCACACAGCAACAGATGCTTCAAAGGAGCATCTGTGTTGGCTGGCTAGGCATGGCTTGCTCAGTCTAATTATGCAAGGGGACTCAACAGTAGATTGCAGAATGGTACTCCTCAATAGCTCTTCCCAGACCTGTATGTGCTATCATGCTGCAAAGACAAGCAGGGCTTTCTCACTGCAAAGATACTGCACAAGGCTGTTGGTGAGGGGCTACTCCCATAGGCTGTGGATGCAAAGCAGTGCAGCACTATGCACACTACATTGCAGCGTTCTATGTGGAGTCTGCAGTATACAACAGTTGCATTTTCAGAGCTAATGAGGTCTGCAATGCTCATTAGCAATTTCTGCACACTACATACAGCTCATCTGTCTTTACTACTGCTTTCATATGTAGTAACTGAAGTCAACATGCTATACAGTCTTGCCATATTCATTAGGTCATACTGGCCTGCACTGCTGTCAGTGCAGTCCACCAGTTTCATGGACAGTTTGGGGAGCTGATGTAGTAAAACCGTCACAATCACTCAGACAAACATGTAAATTATCATTTATGCATTTGTGCATACACATTTTATATTTCTCTCTCAAAAACTATACTGTGAATGTAAACAAAAGATACAGGTGTATCTTTATATCAGCAATACAACCAAAAAAGTCAAAATTAATAGCTGTGCACATGTGCTGCAGGGATGGCAGGGAAACACGCACACTACCTCCACAGCTGCACAGCATTCCACTTTCAGTAGTAAAGGGATGCTGCTACTGTTAACAGTCTTGGTATGCAGTAGAAAAGGATTGCCTTACAGTTTTTATTCATGCTGTGTTGCCATTTGCATATGTCCTATAAAATGCTTCCTGCCTGGTGTGCAGTAACAATAGTTTTGCAGCTGTAGTTGGAGGTGTGGATGAGAAAGAAATAGGTAACTGGGAACGTGTTTTGGGAGCTCAAGCTGTCTGATCTAGCATTTGACTTTTTTTCCTGTGTCCCAGATTTACATAGTACACATCATGCAAGTGAATCCCAATCTATGCCAGTTAGTACACACCTTTTTTCCTCTCCTTTCAGACACAAGTCCATAAAATAAAATGTGATGTGTATTCACACACATCACTTCATTTATTTAGGGGGGATTTTAAGAAAGTAAAATTATGCAAAACAATATTTTATACTAAAAATATGAACGTTTAAAAATGCCTTTGCCTGTACAGAACTGCTATACCTCCTTTTTCTCTACAAAATGTGTATTTTCTGCACTTAACATGCTCATTTAGGTCTTTTATCGCATCCACTGTGGCATTTCTTCGCAAGCAGAGGAGGTGCAAACTGCTGAGGCATGTGACTAAGCTGTTTCAAGATAGCGTAAACTAGTTTGCAAAACTGTAACACTTGGTGCTAATCAAATAGTGTATTTAGTAGGCAGCTAGGTTCTGACAGCAGTTTTCCTAAAGTTATTTGAGATAAAAAAAACATCTTCCTTCAGTATGTTGTAGCACAGCTTTATAAAAAAACAGCCTGCTTTAAAAACAGTGTTCACTCCATACAATAGAGTACTTAACAATTAGTTACATCTTGGCTAAAGTTAACAGATCTACCCTCAGGCATGAACTTGGAAAAGTAAATAAAAATGCATGCAAGCCAACACATAATAAAAACACTATGTCAGATGCAAATGTGAGAAAGTAGATAACACCAGACACAAGACAGCACTTCTGTAAGGAGCTGAAAATTATGGCTAAAACACGATTCTTCATTTCATCATGTTTTGTATCACTTTGATCCCTGTTCCTCTAAAGTACATTTTAAATCACTTAAACAGCAGTCTTGTCTGTCTTAGATGAAAGCTGCCTAAGCATACAACTGAACTCCATCCTTATACAAACCTGCTTAAACCCAAGTTGAAGCTGGGCATATATTCAGCAGATGATCTGCATATATTACGGATGACCAGACTGTGAGCAATAATGCACAAAATGCCTTTTCTTAAGTACCAAATAAAGGACACAATTCTTAATTTCACTTATTCTTTAATGATTAAAAAAAATTGAGCTACTTCAAATATTACATTAAGCCCTAAAAGTGTAAACAAAATGAAGATCAAACTGAAAGCTTTTGTAAAAAGGTATACAATTTCAAAACTTTCTGTGGGAGAGGACTGTGTACATAAGGACACACGTTCCACTCACCTTGCTTTTTTGGATGATAATAGTTTGAAGAAGTGAAGTTAAGTGAAGGAAATGTTAAATTCCATCCCTGCCAACAAAAAGGAGACAGAAAGAAAACTGTGACCCTGAGGACTGCCTGAATGCTACAGGCAGCAGGCCGGAGCTGCACCTCCTTACAACCCATTACATTATCTTCTTACCCAACCTACCCGTCCTTTCTTAATGCCTAATGTGGTTTTTACATCCACCACCTCACTAAAGTTTATCCTACTTTGCCACCACCCTCTAAGTGAAAAAATAATCCTCATACCCAAGCTAAAATGTATATTGCAAGTTATGACCCTGATCCACACTTTCTTGTAAAACTAACCCCTTCAAATAAAATCCTAGAACATCCACTGAATGTCTCCCTCTTTTTTCACAAGCAGCCACTGTTCCCAACTCATCATGCAGTAAGGACAATAAGATGTCGGAAAACTTCCTAGTTTCTTGATGTGCACCATTTCACTGTGATCCAGCTACTGATAAGAGTAAGAATAAAAGGAGGTGATATTTAAAGTCATGCTTAGGAAAAGGAAAATAAAGTAGCCCACTGAATGTATAGTCTTCCATCTTCACAGCTGTTCAGTAAACTTATTGTGAAAATGCTTTGGTAAAATGTTGCAATTCCCTGTTAGTCGCACCTGCATTCACTCAATTCCCTCACTTTACTAAAATGCCTGACTTAATAAACCACATTAGCATCTCAAGTGCTGCTCATACATTGCTGCTCAGGTTAGTTACCACCATCAAGAAAAGCCCCATAGTTAAGGACCACAAAAACTGTCATTAACAAAACTCAGTGAGGTTTAAAATACTCTTCCCCAGTTAACTTTTTACAAAGAAAGTTTTTGTGAAGTCCCTTTCAATCCTCAAACTTAGGATCAAGTTCCTCCATCTTTACTGTGCAAAAATAAAAGGCTCAGCCACCATTGGTAAAGACAACTGGCTCAGACAGTACTTGTCCACTTGCTACACTAATTTGCTCTCTTCTTCCACCACAGCAACTAATGGTTGACATCATCCAAGTTTGGCAACAGCCCTCATTAAATGTGCCTGTGTATCTTCTGACTTGGTAAAATCTCTTAGACCAGCTAGTTGCAGTCTTCAACATAGCAGAGCATATCCACAGAGTCCTGTGTCCTTGAGCCTTTGAAGATTTACTAACAGGGAAGAAACATACAAGTCTTCTCCTGGTTAAAATACAGTTACAGTTTATAAAAATCCATTCTGACGGATTTTATGGCATAAAGCAAATCTGGCCAAAAAATCTTTGCACATCTTACCAAGGAAGAAAGCAGAATTTAGACTTCAAAGCACCCTTTTCTGTTTTATTTCAAAGTTAGTGACCCTAACTTAATTAAGCCAGACCCAAGACAACTTCCTTGGCTTCTGGTATAAAACGTCTTTTAACCTTCCTCCATCCCCTCTTCTCAGGCATATCCAGTTCTTCTTCAAAACCCTTCAAAAGCATAAAAAAAAAAAAAAAACAACTTTATTTTAATTTTCAGAACTATATCATTCACATATTACATATACATTAATACATACACACACACACATTCCAAAGACATGAGTCTGGAGCACTTCTCCCCAGACCTCTGCTAAAAAATGGGATCTGTCCCAGTCGCACTTTCCCGGTAAACAAATGTTAAATAAAATACATATGAGTGTGTGTGCCCGCATGTATATTTTATGTGCCCGTGTGTGTGTGTGTGTGTGTGTGTGTGTGCGTGCGTGTGTGCGCAAGAGAGAGAAAGAATGTGTGTGTATATATTATACATATGTTGTGGTTTGTCTTTTCGGCTTTTCCCGGTTAGGGGTCGCCATATTGGAACGCCGATCCGCTGATGATTGGCAGTAGATTTTTATGGTGCAGAGTTGTCAGCCCGATGCCCAACCTTCAACAAAGGCACGCCCATACACGCATGTCTTGCGGAGGCTACTCGACCGCAGGGAGGACATGCAGACCACACAGAAGGCACTCCAGCAGAGAATCGAACAGAAGAACCTCTTGCTGTGAGGCAATATATATATATATATATATATATATATATATATATATATATATATGGGTCTACTGTATAAAAGACCAAAAATCCACTTGTCGAAAACTATCAGTGGACCCTCGTTACGCGAAAGTGCACTTCCATGAAGCATGGTGCAAGGAACCGTTCAAGAAAACTTAAGCGCTGAGGCACACTACAGTGGGGAATAGGGAATTTACCTGTTCCCCACTTTAGTGCGATCTCAGAGTTGGTATATTTAAGTAGGGGGGGGGGGAAGCGAAGCTCCCCCTTAATGTAATGTTAGGTGTTTTCTGGGGTTTTTTTTTTTGTTTTTATCGGTTCGTTGAACCATGTTTCGCGAAAGTGCACTTTCGAATAAATGCACTTTCGCTGAACTGTGCGGTCTACTGCTCTTTTTCAAATAACTGCTATTCGATTAAAAGCAGTAGACCCATAATATATATATATATATATATATATATATATATATATATATACACACACACATATATATATATATATATATATATATATACACACACACACATATATATATATATATATATATATATATACATACACACACATATATATATATATATATATATATATACATATATATATATATATATATACACACACACACACACACACACACACACACACACATATATATATATATATATATATATATATATATATATATATATATATATATAAATTAGTTAAAAATTCTGTCTTAAACTATTGACCTCACTGAATTTTACCATTTGAAACCCTCCGGGTGCTCCAGTTTCCTCCCACATCCCAAAGACATGCTGTAGGTGGATTGGACACTCTAAATTGGCCCTAGGTGCGAGTGCATGCCTTCTGTGGAAGGTCGGACGCCAGGCTGACAACTCGACACCGTAAAACACTCCACTGCCAATCATGAGTGGACAAGGTGTTCCGCTGTGGCGACCCCTAACCGGGAAAAGCCAAAAAAAGAAGAAGAAACCATAACATTTTTTGCTTTAAATATCCCATTTTAACAGGTATGTAGGAAAGCACCAATGTCTCATTTTATTTCAGTACCCTGCATTTTTAACTTATTTTTTATTGGTGCAACATCTGAAATAGTTATGTGTTAAAGCATTCAACTAAATGCAAATCCTCCTGTGAAATATAATTTAAATCTAGTCTAGCCCAGTTATTGTACCTTGGGGAATAATATGTACCTTGGGGAATAATATGTACATTCTGACAAGAGTTCTTACTACTGAATTCACATCTTCCATACCAAATGTTTTCACTAAATTTCTGCATAAATCTACCCTCTTTTGTTATATTTCCCTTCTAGGCCCCAACATTCATTTTCACTACTGCAGATCAAGTTCCAGTTTCAACCTATAAGTAATGTTCTCTAACAAAAGCTGATAATTTCTTCCAAATTTCCTTAAGCTCCACAGTAGCAGCTTTTAGTGGAATATAAAATACATGCCAGAGTAATGCTCCCCTCTTGCCAACAGCGTCCTACTACCACATATCTACCATTATGCTGCTGTGTGTCAAAAGATATTAAAGTAGACAAGTAGTTTTTTTAGTTTTAAGATGGAGACATGACCCTGGTTAGAATATCTGACAGGAAATTTAAGGTGAAGATATGTTAGTCGTCGTTTAAAGGACGGCCAATTCAGGGACAGCAGAAGATCACAATCGTGCATGTCTGAAGTTGCACCACTAATGAAGTCAGCACATTTTCAAACTTGGTCAGATTTCTTCTATATGCCTTTTTGTTTTGTTTTTTTTAATAGGTTCATAAGAGCTTTTGTTATTTTTGGGTAGCTCACAGAACAAATTTATGAACAGAGTGGGTCTGATTAACACTGGCCACCCCTGTCCATAAGGGTGAATTTGCAGTCTCCCATCCAATTATCTAGGTTATGTTTGAATAGGGTCAGTGAGAAGCTCAGTTCTATGTGCACAGGAAGTCTATTCCAGAGAAGCAACAGTCTCTGGGAAACATATCTGTCTCTCCAGCATGTTCTATTCATGTCACAAGCTAGATTGAGATCCCTTGAGCCATCTGACTTGCGGAAGTGCAGAATTCCATTAGGGCAGGGTTGGAAATTGCTCTATAGGCCAGGCACAAGTCACCTCACAGCAGCCTATAAGATGCAGAGTAAAGCGACAGGGCTTTCAGCCTGTTCACGGAGGTCATGGTTTGGAATCCCTGTGCTTTCTTCATGAGAAACATCTAAGGTCTCTCCAGCTGCTGCAGGTATCTGGTGAGGAACATGCAAAAGGGTGCCTACTCTTACTGGCCTGATGAGTGTTGAGTACAGTGGGGTTATAACATCCCTTGACCTGAATGCTATGCCCTTGCTTTTGAGGTGCACTACACAGAAGGCTTTCCTTACCACTGTAGAAACTTGGTGGTCAAAGTTCCGATTGCTACCACCTGTGTTCCCAAGTCTTGCACTACTGGGTTGGAACTCAGGGGGTGCTGTCAATATTGTAATTTGCAGAGAATTCCATTTGGACGAAGAGAATAACGATGAATTTTTTTGCATTTAGTTTTAGACCACGGCTTTGACACTAATCATTTGTTTGTGTTGGCCCTTCTTGTGAGACGCTGACAACATTGAAGGACTCAATGATTGCATCCAGTGTGCAATCATCATCAAACTTGGTAAGCCAAAGCCCATCTACTTTGGCTAGGACTTGAGAAATAAATGCCAAACAGTATGGGGCCTGACACAGACCCACTCATGGAGTCACCAATTTTGACAACGGGGTGTTCCGTCAGTGAGCCCGTTAGCTACCCATCTAGTAAAATAAGAGTTAATCCCTATCTGGGAGACTTTTTCAATGATGCCAGAGTGGGGAAGTGTGTCAAAAGCCTTGGCAAGGTTGAAATAGGCTGTGTGCACTGTCTTACCTTTGTCTACAGTCTTGATGACATTCTCAAAGAAGTCTACCAGGTTTAATAAGCATGATCTACCCTTAATTAAGCCAAACTGGGTCGGGTCCAGCATTTGGAGGTCTCCTACATTCTTGTTGGCAAGATCTGTGATGATTCTTTCCATGGACTTGCAAATTAGGCTGGATAGACTTGTGGGTCTGTAGTACCCATGGTCAGTTGACGACCCAACTCTGTTCTTGGGGATTATTCTTGCTGCTCTCCATTCTGTAGAAACATAGCCAGATCTCAAGCTATGACTAAAAAGAACACCAAGTGGGTCCGCTATGTCTTGTTTTAGATTTAGTAAACAACCTGGGATATTATCTGGTCCACTAAGGCTGTGTTTTTGGCCTTTGCAAGTGCAGAGATGACTTGATCTCTAGAGATACTAGGCAGAGGACTGGTGTCCGGTATGCTTTGGCATATGGTAGGTGGGGAAAGGGGGGTGAAGTTTGCACCGACTGTCAGCTAGCAGGCTGGCAATATCTTCCAGTGTAGTACGAGTGATCCCATCTACAACCAGCTCAGCACGTAGCTGGCCATTCATTTTTAGACTTCAGATGTAGTTAATGAATGCCTTATAATTATCCTTGGCCAGGGATGCGATTTTAGTTTCATAATTTGCTTTAGAAGACTTAAAATTTCTGATGTTCTTGTTTAGTCTCAGGAGGGAACTCTTCCTCTACAGAATGATATCCCTCTTGTTTTTGGACAGCAGTTTATTCTTGTTATATAATCTCTTTATACTTTAAATCCATCACAGTGGTTTGTTTTTACGGGAAGATCTGGTTTTGATCTGGTCAGGTACAGCAGAGTTTATGCAGTTGCTTAAGTGTTTGCACACGGCAATTGCTTACACTTCTGCATGGTGATCATTGATGGTCTACAATTACAGGTGGTATGAAGTTTTTTATCCCATCGTTTAGTAGGCTGTAGTTAGCTTTGGTAAAGTTTTTTACAATTTTTTTTCCTGTGTGTGTGTGTCAGTTCCACTAGTTACTTCACACGCGACTGCTTTGCGGTCTGATCTAAATGAGGGACAGCATTACATATGGGGAAGTACAATGACCCCCATGTTGGTGAGTACTATTGTCCAGAGCATTAGAGCCCTTAGTGGGGGTGAGACCATCTGTTCCAGAGGACTTGTGTTAAAGTTCAGGAACCTCTAGGCGAGTGTGATTTTGCTTGTGTATGTTCTCCAGTCCATGGAAGGGGTCTATATTATATATTCGAAGAGACTTTTCTTCGAACATATAATCATCGACCCCTAAAGAGCAAATGCTCTAAAGCGTGAATGGCTACGTCTGCAAATTTTTTCTCAGGAAAAAATTCACGGGGCCGTACACAAAAAACAATCTTCAAAACCTTAAATAGGGGGGCTTTGCCCCACAACCCCCCCCCACCCAACATGGGGGGTGTGCTCCCCCACACTTCCCTAACCAAATATACCAACTCAGAGATCGCTCTATGTTGAGGAAAAGGGCAATTCCTGATGACGGCCAAATGAATTTTTTCCCCAAAGGAAAGACTTTGCGGACGTGGCCATTCGCACTTTACAGCGTTTGCTCTTTAGTGGTCAATGATTATATGTTCGAAGAAAAGTCTCTTTGAACATGTAATATAGACCCTATGGAAGGATATTTGAATGTCCCATGACTAGGGATCACAGTCAGAGCTTTATGCCTTACTCCATGGAGATAGGCTACACCTCCCTGGTGCTGGTGTGTCAGGCTTATTACTCTGCCCAAGAGTACAGAGGTAGCAAGTTTTTAGCTGCCAAAAAAATTTGCCTAAACCTTCCGACAGTTTCACTAGCATGGTCTTTAATATACATTACCTCCTCCAGAACTGCCATCCAGATATATTTTGTTAGCACAAGTAATCTTGTTTCTATTTTCACCAACAGTGAAGCTAACAGGCAAGAAGAAACTAAAAAATGGTTGCTGTAGAAGACAGATTGGCAACTGTCTGAAACCAGACCAATTCCTGGAAGACCATAATCAGGGCTGATGCCTAGAAAAGGGTGTCCAGCAAGTCAGATGCCTGTATTAACATTAGGAGAGTTACCATCTGGCACATCGATGCCTGATGCAGAGACTCTTGTTGAGCTGGAGTCTGCTCAATGTCAGAACAACTAGTATCAGTAGAAGAAAAGCCTGAAGAGGCTCAGAGTTAGAGAGAGGTAGGACCTCAAGTAGGGAGTTGCACCTCTAAGCTCTTAAAGCCACAGTCAAGAGATCATAATCAATGTATAAAAAGACTGGAGAATTTCTCAGGATTAAAAGCAGAAAGGAATGCTGAGCCCATATGAAAAGGAGGGTCATTCACAAAGTGGTGGACTCCATAACAAGCAGGACAAGGAGCTTGACCTTATCTTCTACATTATACTCGATTGCTTCATTGACTTTTAACATTCTCAGTAGACCATGAGTGCACTTGTCTCCATACATTTTTTTTACCAGAAATTTTGAAAGACTTGCACCTTTTCACTTTAACACCCATTTGTCAGATGCAACTTTAAGTGGAGAAACACAAGGACCTTAGTTCATGGTCTTGGTCTGAAAAAGAACTCTTCTTGGACGAATCTTAAAACTTTTTCTAAACATGGAGCTATTTCACCATTTATAAATAGTTATCTTAAGCTTTTCCTCTCTGACATTTGATACCATCTATAAATGTAAGGCATAAAGACTACAAGGTGCCATCTGTGACACCCAAGTAAATCAAATATTTAGCATGCTTCCCTGTCCGCAAGTGGTATTTATTTCCTGCAGGGATAATCCGATGAAACTAAAGCTATAAATGTGAAAGAATGGGTACAGACTCACCTCTAAGAAAAGAAAAAGAATTAAAACGGTTGGAAAATCTTGCAAATCAAGAGGCAATGATAGCTATAAACAAAAAAGGGAAATCTCTCACATGTGGCTCCCTCTCTCTTTTTTTTTTTTTATTAGCAGCCTGAGGCCATTCACTGTACCTGAACAGCTTTCACTGGGGATCAGAACAGGGGAAAAAAAATAAAATAAAACAGGAAGTGCATTATATGAGAGGAATGCCAATGTCTTAAGTTTCTTACTCTTCTGCTGAATGTGCTAGGTAGTCGTACTGTCTGCAACACATTCTATTAGTTCTTGCAGCTGGAATTTTATCATATAACACAGCTACCTAAAGGAAGCATTTTTATTGTTTCATCACTGTGCAACTTTTATGTAGACCCTTTGCAGATAGCATTGCGACGAAAGTTCAGGAATGGGCTTGGCCACTAGTAGTGTCATCCAGCACGGATAGAATGAAACAGTCAATGGATAGCTCTCCTAGGCAAGGGATCACAGCCTATCTGACCTCTGGTTTTGACCAGTAGCCTCAGCAACTAACAAATGACTGGAGGTGGAGTGACAACATTCTTTGCCTAGTGGGCATGTGTGTGTGTCTATCATGCATTCGGACATCACTGCATGTCATTCCAACTGGGGTGGGGATGCTGACTGGCTACAAGACAGTTCTCAAAGTCCAGCTCACTGCTGCCTAGCTCTTAGCTGCCCCATAAGGCTCAAGGAGTCTGTCTGGAGGTCTGCCTGGTAAAGGAATATGTCCACGAATGTTGGAAAGGAGCTGGAGGGGTACTTCTGAAGAGCAGACTGGAGGACTAGGAATAAACCAAAGGGCCAGTGGTATGCCTGGTGATGAAAATGTATTTAAAAAAAGCAAACCAACAAAAAAAAAAAAACACTAATTTTATGTAAAAGCAGATGCACACAGTCAACCAGACCAAGCGGATTGTACTAAAGAAAATGAAAAAAAAAATCATAGCTATAAAGTGAACACACTCAAAGTCCAGTCCTCATTTTAGTCCCCCCCCCCCCCCCGCAATGTCATTTTTCTTCCATGTCTGCCAGCCATCAACCCACACATCCCAGTAGTTCTGGACCCACTGGTTCTTATGCAGGGGTTCTTACCAATAATGAGAGCAAAATAGAGGGAACCACCATCTAAGCAGTCATGGAGGAGCCTATTGCCCCCCCTGCCTGAAACCCTGTTTGTTTGCTACCAGGGAAGGTGACTTTTTCCAATGGCCTGAGGATGTGGCTTCTCCCACCCAGTCTGGAGAAAGCTATATTTCAGAACAAACCCTAACTGTCCTTGCACCAGAGAACTACATGCAACTCCCTACCTCTAAAGCAGATTACACTGTGGTGGACTCAGGCTATTGGAAGGTCTCTATTTTTGGTTGCCAACTCTACCCCTGTTAGCAGATGCATCTATGCTCCCCGCTGCACCTGCTGCTTCTCTGGCTTATGAATGGCAAGCCCATGTCTTCAACTCCAGGCTGAAACCCTGCCATCTGTAAACATCCACTTGCTGGTGGAAGGGCTCCTAGCTGACCAACACTCCCCTTTTCCTTAATGTGGCAAACATACAATGCCCAGCCATTCCTCTCTCCTTGACCCCACACCAGCTTCAGTAGACTGTCCAGGCTCTCAAGCCACTACCAGGACTCTATTAAACTGGATCATAGTGAGGGCTTTAACCACTAAGTCAACAAAGATTGACTGTCAACTTGGTAGATTAATTTCCCTTTATATCGTTTCCTTTGTATTGCAATTTATAAATGCTCACAAAGCTGTACACTGCAATAAATGTCCAGACATTCACATATTCATACACAAGATGGGTACCTCTTATTTGTGAATGTCTTATAACAGATTTGACCGCTTATGC